>NC_068314.1:34944691-35034691 GCF_025860055.1 Xyrauchen texanus
TCTATCTATCTATCTATCTATCTGTCTGTCTGTCTGTCTGTCTGTCTGTCTGTTTGTCTGTCTATCTGTCTGTCTCTCTATCTATCTATTATCTGTCTGTCTTTAAGTCTCTCTATCTATCTGTCTGTCTTTCGATCTATCTATCTATCTATCTATCTGTCTGTCTGTCTATCTGTCTGTCTCTCTATCTATGTTAGTACTGACATTGGAAAATAATGCAAGGATATCCTTATTTTGTAATTATAACAGGAGTGCATTAGTAACACTTATAGTTTATACATACATCAATGTGAATGGCAACAGATTACTCTTCTAAAAATCTTCATTTGTGTTCAGCAGAAGAAAGTTATACACATCTGGGATGGGATGAGGGTAAGTAAATGATGATCGCATTTCTATTTTTGGGTGAACTATCCCTTTAATGTAACTTACATCTAAAAAAGTTTTAGACGTGTCTTGACCAAACTTCAGTCTAAAGCTCTGTAACTAACCAAACCAAAGCTTACAAAAATGGGAAAAGTTTTAGACAGCAAATCATCTTCCTTTCTTCTTTGGAGACAAGTTCCAAACTTCCCAAAAACAGAAACACGTGTGTATTCACACAGATAAAACATACAGTACAACACAACAAAGCACAATAAAACATCCGGCTGCTTTGCACTTCTCTTTTAAACTCTTTTCCCTTGTCAGTCTTTGCCTTTTTGAAAGGATTTTAACATCCTGTCTGTGGCATCATCCTGAATTGGTTGATTTAGAAACCCTTGATGATGCAATAGGCCTCCAAGGAGGAGAAAACAATGTACATCAGCCAGAGGCTAAAAAACAAAGTGGTGGTGAGGATTTTAGGAGTCCGCGGTCCACCCAGTTCCCCCCCAATCTCTGGTCTGCGGCGGTACATGAGGACGGTGATGCAGATGAAGGCAAATATGGTGAAAAGGGTAACGGAGAAAGCGAGCGTGCCGGGATCTACACGAAAGTACTGGCCCTTCGCCTGGTGAAAGATGGCAGCGATGGACCACGCCACCCCGATGCCCAAGAAGACGTTCACAGCGTTGCTGCCCGTCACATTGCCGATGGAGGCGTCAGCGTACTGGTCCTGGATGGCTGCCACCTTACTAGCAAATGTGTCTAATTTGGAGAAGGAGGTGTGAGAGAAGGAGACAAAAAGAGAGGATGAGGAAGCCAGGAGAGAAAAGAAGGCTCAAGGGTCAAGAACACATTTCATATTTTACCATAAAATGACAAGAACATTTATTTGATCTGCTTCAAGATTTTGAAGCCGTTAACATTTGTTGTATTAAATGGATAGTCCTCCCAAAAATGAAATTCTCTCATCATTTACTCATCCTCATGCCGTCCCAGATGTGTATGACTTTCTTTCTTCAGCAGAACAAAAATTAAGATTTTTAGAAGAATATGTCAGCTCTGTTTGTCTTCACAATGCAAGCGAATGGTGACCAGAACTTTTCAACTCCAATAATCACACAAAGGAAACAGTGTATAAATCCATGTCTTCAGAAGTAATATAATGGGTGCGGGTGAGAAACAGATCCAAATGTAAGTCATTTTTAACTCTAAATCTCCACTTTCACTTTCACTTTAAGATGTGTAAGTAAAACTAAACAGGCGCCTCATGTGACTTTCAATTGTAAAAGTGAAAGTGGAGATTTAGAGTTCAAAAAAAGACTACAATTTTGTTATTTTTCTCACCCACACCTATCATATCGCTTCTGAAGACATGGATTAAACCACTGGAGCCTTATGGATTACTTTTATGTTTCCTTTATGTGATTTTTGGAGCTAAAAATTCACTTGCATTATATGGACCAACAGAGCTGAGAAATCCTTTTAAAAATCTTAATTTGTGTTCTGCAGAAGAAAGAAAGTCACACACATCTGGGATGGCATGAAGGTGAGTAAATGATGAGATAATTTACATTTTTGGTTGAAGTAACTCATTAAGGTAATGAGAATTCGGGGGGGGGGAGAGAAATGTGCTTAATTGTCATGAAAATGAATAATTTTTTAAATCCAAACTGGTCTCATAGAATCCCCTTCCTATACCTATATTTATGCTAATTGATTTTTACATGGCACATTGTATGGATAGCGACAGCTTCCCGATGAAATGAGCACTAGAGATGCTACAAACAACAACTTTCATTCACTTGAATCACGAGTAAAACGGCAGATTATCAGTTAATAAACACTTACTTTTCACCCTGTTTTTCACACAATGCTATCTTATGATATCTAAACACATCAGCAGTTGTCACAATTGCTTTTCTGGCACTATCGGTTAGGTTTAGGTTAAGGTAGGTTTGTTGATTTAAAACTTGAAAGAGCATTACACTTAAAAATTGTGTTTGTAAGAACAATGTACTCGCTTGTAATGCCACACAGTGGATATTTCACTTTCATTTTACAACTTTCATGATATCAGGCTGAAAAAAATCTCAATGATCCTTAAACGGTATTAATTTTCTCGTGTTAATGTATAATATCACTTAAATTAATTGAGTCTTGACTTAAACTCTGCAGTACCTGGTACTGATGTTCCCAGAGCCACAAACACGACAGCAGTCACAGAGTCTTTCAGACCGACAGTACATCCGAAGTGGGATGCCAGGTCTCCAATAAAGGCAGTGAGGACGCCGATCATGATGATGGACACGATGAAACACGCCCAGCCGTTCCAGTAATCGGTGGGAGGCACGAAAGCAAACAGAACCTTCCAGAACACAGTGAGGAAGTGCATGACGTAATCAAAGCAAGATGGCATCTTTCCTTCACCACACTCCTCATCATCGTCTTCACCTTTTAGATGAGAAGGAGAGAAAGTTTGTTTATGGATTGTCTCGTTTGTTTCCTGTGAAGACAAGCACCACCAATCACAATCACTGCAGCTTTTTAGCCATACAGTGCAAGTGAATGGTGACTGAGGCAGCGATTTGTGTCTCTTTTTTAAAAGAGTTGCTTGACTGTTGTTTAACCACTTTAATTGAGTAGCTTGTCGCTTAGGAAGGATCAGTTTCAAAGCAGCTTCCCCAACACTAGTATGTTCCTCAGTGACCCACCTGAGCTGACAGTGATGGCTTCCACAAACTGGTCTCTCCAACTGTTGGTTCCGACCAAAAGGGCCAAGTTGGTCTTCTTGATGAGTTTGTCAACTGTGCTCTGGGATGGAGGGTTAAAGTAATTAGAACACGGTAAACAAACTTAAAGAAAAGCTTTTACTCACCCTCAGGTCACTCCAAACCTCCATGACTCTGTGCACCGCAACAGGAGACATTTTGATGTATGTTCTCACTGCTGTTTTCCCACACAATGCAAGCATACTGTGACTGATCAGGAACATAAACGCATTATAAAAGGTGCCCATACCACTTGTGGCATATATTTGCAGTGTTTTTAACCCATGTGATAGCTTTGTGTGAAGAACAGAATGAATTTTGAAGTTGTTATTCACTGAAAATCTTCCCCTCAGAAGTTTTGGGGTATTTTCTTAGTCTTCAAGTCAAACCTGGCACAAGGCGTCGAGAAGTTTGAATATACTGTATGTGCATGCCCTCATGCGATTTGAGCGCTGCGGTGGAGAGGAAATATTGACTTTAGTAAGATCCAACAGTGCCAGTTTCTCTCTGTTCCTCACACAGAGCCATCACATGGGTTCAGATGACTTGGAAAATAGCGTGAGTCATGTTAGCTTCTATGATACTTATAATGTTGCTTTTTAATCAGTTTCTGGAGCTTAAGGGTATGCCCCCATTTACTTTCACTGTATGGAAAAAAAGCAGATTGAACATTTTGCCAAACATATCATTAAACTGTTAATTCACCCAAAAATGAAAATTCTCTCATCATTTACTCACCCTCATGCCATCCCAGATGTGTATGACTTTCTTTCTTCTGCAGAACACAAATGAAGATTTTTAGAAGAATATCTCAACTCTGTAGGTCCATACAATGCAAGTGAATGGTGATCAGACCTTTGTAGCTCCAAAAATCACATAAAGGAAACATAAAAGTAATTCAGATGACTCCAGTGTTTAAATCCATGTCTTCAAAGAGATATAATGGGTGCGGGTGACAAACATATAAATATTTAAGTCCTTTTTTTACTCTAAATATCCACTTTCACTTTCACTTTCAGATGTGAAAGTACAACTAAACAGGTGCCTCATGTTACTTTCAGATGTAAAAGTGAAAGTAGAGATTTAGAGTACAAAAAGGACTTACATTTTGATATTTACATTTACATTTACATTTATGCATTTGGCAGACGCTTTTATCCAAAGCGACTTACAGTGCAATTACTACAGGGACAATTCCCCCGGAGCAACCTGGAGTTAAGTGCCTTGCTCAAGGACACAATGGTGGTGGCTGTGGGGTTAGAACCTGTGACCTTCTGATTAACAGCCCTGTGCTTTATCCACTACGCCACCACCACTCCACCATATGATATGTTTCTCACCCACACCTATTATATCGCTTCTGAAGACATGGATTAAACCACTGGACAGTTATGGATTACATTTATGTTTCCTTTATGGGATTTTTGGAGCTACAAAGGTCTGATCACCTTTCACTTGCATTGTATGGACCTACAGAGTTGAGATATTCTTCTAAAAATCTTCATTTGTGTTTAAGAAAAAAGAAAGAAAGTCATACACATCTGGGATGGCATGAGTGCGAGTAAACGATGAGAGGATTTACACTTTTGGGTGAACTATCCCTTTAACATCTCCCATTCCCAACACTAATCCGTTAATGTTTTGAAAAGCTAACGTCATACTTGTGGAGAGCAATTTATGAAACGCTCCATTTTCATTGGGAGAAAACGGCATTCTAGTGAGGATGAGAGGCGTAAACATAGCACAATCGATGCCTTTTTAAAGATGTTGTTAAAGTTATACATTATATAGGTTTGGACCAACATGAGGAAGAGTATATAATGACAAAATGTTCGTCAATTTGTTTTGGCTGAACTTTTCCTTTAAGAAATCAGCAACCGTGAAGATGAGTATTCAAACAGAGAATTCCCCTGATCTCGTCAGAAACAAAACTCAATTATCCACATAATCAATAATTCTGCAGTTTTCTGAGATTAGACAGGAGATTCCCCTTAAAGCTTTTCCTCTAGTAAAGCCAGCGAGAAATCAGTCATGAAACCTCTGCCGACCTGAACACAAAATCCATTGCACCACAGCTAAACTCATTTGTCAGGGTTGCACTCTCGTTTTGATGGTTGTAGTGTCACACCAGTAGAACATAATAGCGTGTGGATTGCAGAACAATACAGCGGTGACCAAAAGTATTGGCAGTGACATCAATTTGGTGTTTGGCAAAGTTGCTTCAGTTGTTGTGGTGTTGATTCACATTGTTTCTAGATTATTGTGCAGATTGATCAGATGCATTTTAAATCATTGCAAAAAGCTTCATTGGCCCAAAAAATTTACTTTATCACAAAAACCCAAATGTCACTGTTTTTTGGTCCTGGCACAAAATGACCAGCTAGCATCATTTCAGTAATCATATCAGCAGCACCTGGGAAAGTGTGAACGAGTACTAGTCAGGTGAAAAATCACTCTATCATTCTGATTGGATTATAAGAGCAGACTGATGCTATAAAAGGAGGGAAGAAGTGCTTCCAATCATTGTGTTCTTGTTAGCAATGGTTACCTCTGAAGAAAGACGTGCAGCCATTATTGCTTTGCATCAAAATGGCCTCACATGCAAGGAAATTGCTGCAAAGAATATTGCACCTGAAAGAACCATTTACCAGATCATAAAGAACTTCAAGGAGAGGTTCAACTGCAGTGAAGAAGGCTTCAGGACGTCCCAGAGTGTCCAGCAAGCGCCAGGAACTTCTCCTTCTGAGGAGTCAGCTATGGAAGGGTGTCACCACCAGTGCAGAGCTCAATATTGGCAGCAGGTTGGTGTGAGCGCATCTGCACGCACTGTGAGGCGAAGACTTTTGGACAATGACCTGGTGTCAAGAAGGGCAGCAAAGAAGCCACTTCTCTCCAAGAACAACATCAAGGACAGACTGACATTCTGCAGGAAGTACAAGGATTGGACAGCAGAAGACTGGTGCAAAGTTCTCTGATGAAGCCCCCTTCCGACTGTTTGGGACATCTAGAAAATTTATAGTCCGGTGAAGAAAAGGTGAATGTTACCATGAGTCCTGTGTCGTGCCAACAGTGAAGCATCCTGAGACCATCCATGTGTGGGGTTGCTTTTCATCACAGGGAGTGGGCTCGCTCACAATTCTGCCCAAAATCATTGCCATGAATGAAGAATGGTATCAAAATGTCCTGCAAGATCAACTTCTCCCAACGATCCAGGAGCAATTTGGTGATGATCTGTGCATTTTCCAGCATGATGGAGCACCATGTCAACAGGCAAGAGTGATAATGAAGTGGCTCGGAGATCATTACATGGACATTTTGGATCCGTGGCCTGGCAACTCCCTAGATCTTAATCCCATAGAGAACCTGTGGTCAATCCTCAAAAGGCGAGTGGACAAGCAGAAGCCCACAAATTGTGATCAAATCCGAATGGATCACCATCAGTCAGGATTTGGCCCAGAAGCTGATATCCAGCATGCCAGAGTGAATTGCAGAGGTTATGAAGAACATGGGTCAACACTGTAAATATCGACTCTTTATATTGAATGTTTTTGCTAATAAAAGCCTTTAAAACTCATGAAAAGCTTATCATTGTTTTCCAGTATATCATAGAAACATGTGAAAAAAGAATCTGCAAATACTGAAGCAGCAAACTTTGCAAAACACAAAATGTATGTCACTGCCAATACTTTTGGCCACGGCTGTACACACCTGATTGCGTACGGGCGATACAATCGTGTACAACTTCAGTGTACAACGTAATCATTTGACTTTGAGTCCATGTAAATGATACTGATGGACATGATGAAAACCAATAAAACCTCTGAGACAGAGGCCAGGAAAATAGCTCAGGAAAGAAGTGGGCTGCGCCCAAAACACAAGACCTTGATGCCTCACTGTCCAATGCGTTTTGTGTATGAAGGCCCCTCGTAAGGGCCAGTTGCACCAGCCATGCATAAGTTACAACTTAGACTAGTTAGAGCGTAAATGAGCACTAAATTACAATTTACACACAAAATAGATGAAACGTAACCCTGCGTATAAACGAATTCCTTACAGAAGCCTCCGACCAGGAGTAATAGCTGGAAGATGTGATAAAAATGTGATTGTTATGACAATGATGGGCTCGGATTATCTTAAGACACATATGATGATGTTGACATTTACGAGAGAGGACATTATGTGGAAAACTGACTTCTTAGCGGCTTTTCGGCATGAAACTGATCTGAACGGGGCACTTTACTTTATGCATTGCCAAGTGTCATGCAAAGGCAACAAATGCAAAATATATATAAAATTCAAATGAATAAATGTAGACTTTTACAGTCTGTTCTATTAGTATTTATTTATTACTAAATTTAGATAGTTATGTGTTATGTGATAGTTAGGTGAAAAAGATGAATCGTAACAAGATAAAAATGAAATGCACAGATTTTCAACACAATAAATGGATCAATAAATGTACAATTTGAATTATAGATATCAAAAATTACATTTGTACTAGTAAATGCTAATTCTTGATTTTAAGAATGGAAAAAAACGAGGTAATCACTCGCAGAAGAACACATACTTGATGTCAAATATTTAATTTCACCTCGTAAAACCATCATTCTTGATATCTGTAATTGAATTTGCACTAGTAGAATTTCACAATCATCTGTCATTCACTTCTATTCAAAATGCAATTACAGATATCTCAAATGAATTTCTGACTAGTTATCAGCAATGCAATTCTTAATAGTAAAATTATATAATTTTATATTAATAATTACATTGTTACAGCAAAAATATCCATTTATGGCCTCAACAATTGAATTATAAATACTAATTTTTGACATCTGTAAATGTTTTTCAACATGTTATATTTGGTATTTCAGATTTCTGGAAATACATTTAAAATATCAATAAATGTGATTAAAGATATCTAAAAAAAAAATATTTCTTACTATAGTTGCAAACACGTTACAGATATCTGAAATGAATACTGTCACTAGTGAAAACTGATATAAAAATTAGCAAAAAAAAATAATATATATATTTTTTTATTTATTTGTTGATATCCGGAACAGACATTGGCACTGTAACGAATGTAGGAGTGAAGGCAGACGAGGAGGTGCGGATCCAAAAGCAGGTTCTTTATTATAAATCAAAGTGAGGGCAAACAAACAGGAACAAAGAAATATCCACGAGAGGAAAACAACATGAACATGAAAAACATCCACAGGCAGGAGAAACACCCATAACATTCACGTACAACAACATTCAACGACCGACAAGGGAATGAAGGAACAAACAGGGTTTAAATACACAAGGACAAGGGTAACAAGGCCAATCAACAAACAGAACTCTGAAACAGGATAACAAGATAATTAACTAAAACCAATGACAAACAAGAACTGAATCAAGGTAATCAAACAATGAACCAATAAAACCCAGATACAAAACATGGAGGGAAAACAGGATGTGACAAAACTAGGAACTGAACAGGAATTTTCAAAATAAAAGTACACAAAAGAACAAAGGACAACAATGAACATGACAGGCACAAGCATGAAGTTATTGATATAAATTCTACTAGAGAAATAAATTCTGTTACAGACATCAAGAATTCGTCTTTACTAGTTAATTACATTTTTCATATAAAAAAAGTTTATATTTCTGCACGTTGACGTAATTGATTATATCAAGATTTAAGTGCAAATTCAATTTCTGATATCAAATTTGCACTTTCACTTATTGTAATTCCATTTCTAATATCAAGAATTTGTATTTTAACTTGTGAAAATTTAATTGTTGATATTTATAATTCATATCCTGCAAGTAATTAAATGTCGAAAAGGCTTGCGGTGACTAAGACTAGTTACTAAGCCCTTAAGTGAGATCTTACGTCTAGCCAGGTCTCCTTAGCAACTAAATGGGCCCAGTGGCTAGGGAGGGTAGAGTCACATGGGGTAACCTCCTTGTGGTGGTGATTAGTGGTTCTCACTCTCAATGGGGCGTGTGGTGAGTTGTGCGTGGATTGTGGAGAGTAGCATGAGCCTCCACATGCTGCGAGTCTCCGCGGTGTCATGCACAACGAGTCACGTGATAAGATGCGCGGATTGACGGTCTCAGAAGTGGAGGCAACTGAGACTTGTCCTCCGCCACCCGGACTGAAGTGAGTAACCGCGCCATCATGAAGACCTGCTAAGTAGTGGGAATTGGGTGTTCCAAAATTGGGAGGAAAAAAAAAGCGAGATCTTACGAACAGCTGGTGCAACCTTACCAATGCACCATAACATCACCTGAATTTACTCATGTTCAGACGTGCCTTGTTTTACCTTCCTCTGTAAACTGTCTGCGTAGACAGCATTTTTTATCTTTTGCACACAGCCATGGAAAGATGGAGAATGTGTTGGAACACTTTTAACATGAAAGCTCTATATGTCCTCTGTATTTGAGAAGCAATTAAAGGTTGAAGGGTCTCCAGCTGGGGCTCCTTTCAAAGAATCACATCGCTCATGTCCAGATGCCCTGCTATTCTCTCATTCATCTTTAAGAGCTTCTCAGCCCTTATTCATTCCCAAAATGCCATCGCTCAAGCTTAGACTAAATGTGTTTGTGACGTGGCTAGAATGTCTATTTCATGCCAGCTGGAGCGGAATGGTATTGTACCTTAAACTCATAGGACTCTTCAATGATAACTTCAAGTTTGACATTTCCACCCAGCGTGGGCCGACCCATCTCAGCAATGCGCCTCTCATCCTCCTCTTTTTTGGTCAAGGTCTGCTCTTCCCCATCCTCTGAGAGAGAGAGACCAGAAAAGGACATAGAGCATGCGAGAGTACAGAGCATTAGATGTAAAGCAAAGAATGAGGGAAAGATTCATATGGCATTTATACAAATAACTTCATCAAAACAGTACAATTACGTGCACACTCATGCACTCACATGCACACTCATGCACTCACGTGCACTCACATGCACTCACGTGCACACTCGTGCACACTCCTGCACTCACGTGCACACTCATGCACTCACGTGCACACTCATGCACTCACTTGCACACTCATGCACTCACTTGCACACTCACATGCACACTCATGCACTCACTTCCACACTCATGCACTCACATGCACACTCATGCACTCACATGCACACTCATGCACTCACATGCACACTCATGCACTCACTTCCACACTCATGCACTCACTTGCACACTCATGCACTCACATGCACACACATGAACTCACATGCACACTCATGCACTCACATGCACACTCATGCACTCACTTCCACACTCATGCAATCACATGCACACTCATGCACTCACTTGCACACTCATGCACTCACATGCACACTCATGCACTCACTTGCACACTCATGCACTCACATGCACACTCATGAACTCACATGCACACTCATGCACTCACATGCACACTCATGCACTCACATGCACACTCATGCACTCACATGCACACTCCACACATTTACAGTGAACAAAAACAGTCCTGTATTACAACATAATTTACAGGGTTGCAATGATGTTGTAAAACATTTGCAATGTGAGCTATGCAATGTTTGTTCAGAAGGGTGGGAAAGCCTGATCTTGTATGTTTAAAGGTAAACTCAGAGAGGCGTGGGCCTTACGGATGGTTTAAAAAGAGAAAATAAATAGTTTGTCCAAATATGGGCTTTTTAGGTTACCTAAAAAGGTAACGTAAAAGTTAACTAAATGACATGCACACACTGAGACAGCACATTTACAGTAAAAAAAAAATACATGATTTATTCACCCTCACGTGGTTCCAAAACCTGTATGCTGGTCAATTTTGTCCATTGAACATGACTGCTGTTTTCTATACAATACCAGTTTACAGTGACTACAGCCCAATTCAGACAAGATTAGTTTTATATCGGGACGTATTTGTAATAATTTCTAGAGCTTCTCTGTGATTTTAATACAGTGTGAATCGGTCATACGAGTCATTTTTCTAGACTTTTACGGACTGTGCGTTCCGACGCCGGTAAGATTGCCGCATTTTCACTTCTATAACATATCTGATAAATATACCCCCAGGTTATACTATTCCAGAAATCTTTCAAAAATGTCATTTCAAACACATTCGTCAAGCGTCAAGTTCATGTTGGTTTCACAATTTCTTTTTAAAAACCTTTAAAGCATTTTCTACAAAAATAAAAAGAAGAAAACAAGATTTAATTACTTAAAAAATGTGGTGTAACCATCAAAAAGTAAAAGGTATTAAAATACTTTCCTTGCACCTTGACTGCATGAGAGTTTATGCAACTTAATCATTACAGTAATAAAAAAAAATTATTTAATATTTTTTACTAATATTTTGGAGTCAGGAGTATCAATAGGTTTTATTAGGTTTACACCAAATAAAAATGTCAAAAGACTGTGACAATATATATGTAATAATATGACCAAAATAATGCTTTTTTTTAATGTGCAATTCCCAAAGTCCTCGTGGTGGTGTAGTGACTCGCCTCAATCCGGGTGGAGGAGGACGACTCTCAGTTGCCTCCGCGTCTGAGACCGTCAATCCGCACATCTTATCACGTGGCTTGATAAGCGCGTTACCACGGAGACCTAGCGCGTGTGGAGAATTCACGCTATTCTCTACAGCACCCAC
The DNA here is from genome assembly GCF_025860055.1 of Xyrauchen texanus. Taxonomy (NCBI): domain Eukaryota; kingdom Metazoa; phylum Chordata; class Actinopteri; order Cypriniformes; family Catostomidae; genus Xyrauchen; species Xyrauchen texanus. Next base: position 34,956,459 of record NC_068314.1, read on the forward strand.
GCGCAACTCACCACACGTCCCACCGAGAGCGAATCACATTATAGTGACCATGAGGAGGTTACCCCATGTGATTCTACCCTCCCTAGCAACCAGGCCAATTTGGTTGCTTAGGAGACCTGGCTGGAGTCACTCAGAATGCCCTGTATTTGAACTTGTGACTCCAGGTGTGGTAGTCAGCGTCAATACTCGCTGAGATACCCAGGCCCCCCACCACATGACATTTTTTACTTTAAACCCCAGAGAAAATATCAAAATGACTTTGAATTTAGTAATTGAATGCATGCATTTGTAATGTATTTTTTGAATAATTCAACAGATCTGGAAAAATAAAATGCACGTCAAATCATTGACCCACAGGTTACCCAATCTCCTGGGATTTTTAGACGTTTAAAAGGGATTATTCTCTCATCATTTATTCACCCTCATGCCGTCCCAGATGTGTATGGCTTTCTTTCTTCTGAAGAACACAAATGAAGATTTTTTGAAGAATATTTTCAGCTCTTTTGGTCCATTCAATGCAAGTGATGAAAAATGTGAAGCTCCAAAAAGACCATAAAAGCAGCATAAACGTGATCCATAATATTCCAGTGGTTAAATCCATGTCTTCAGAAGCGATATGATCAATATTTAACAGATCGATAATTAAGTCTTTTTTTTACTATAAATTCTCCCTGCCCAGTAGGTGGCAATATGCATGAAGAATACGTATAGCCAAAAAGAATGTGAAAGTGAAAGCAGAGATTTACAGTAAAAATGGACTTAAATATTGATCTGTTTGTACCACCTATCATGTCGCTTCTGAAGACATGGATTTAACCACTGCAGTCGTGTGGATTACTTTTATGTTTCCTTTATGTGCTTTTTGAGCTTCAAAGTTCTGGTCACCTTTCACTTGCATGGTATGGACCAACAGAGCTGAGATATTCATCTAAAAGTCTTTGTTTGTGTTCAGCAGAAGAAAGATAGTCATACACATCTGGGATGGGATGAGGGCGAGTAAATGATGAGAGAATGTTCATTTTTGGGTGAACTATCTCTTTAAGTATGGAGGCACTCTGGGATGCTGTGTTTTTACCTTGTAACCAAAGTTCATTGTGTGGTATCATGTGGAGATGCAAAGCCTGAATATGCAACATGAAAACATCAAGAAAATGCAAAGCACTTATTTGAGGATTAATGCATATGGCAACTTACAGTAGGTAAGACATTTCTCACATTTAATTTATTTATTAAGGAGGTACATTGATCATAAACCTCCTAAAATACTGTTCCCCGAATTGCATGACTGTGAATCATCTGTTTGAATAATTTATGATAGTGTCCTTCGCCCTAAATTTACATAAAGCACAGACTTTTAGCACTCATCCAACTGCAGCCTTTTGTTTGTGTTCTGACCTCATGCTGTCTTACCATGAGGAGCGGTGTTGCAACAAGGTACGTACGTCGCATGGCTGTTTCGATTGGAAATCTCTGCAATATCTACAGACTTTGCTTTTTTCTTTCAGACTTTCCCATGAAAATAAACAGTAAACAATACAGCCGTGCACAGCAACAATTACTTTACAGACATATGTCCGGAACAACATGATTGATTGGGAAGTCGGCATGCTGTTAATGAATGTTCCAGTACCCTGACACCGGCCACATTATGCCGAGTTACTGACAAGTGCCATCTCTTATCAGACATTTTAGCATCAGTTTGAGTATGTTCCCCATCTCCAAAGGTGCAACTAATGGCGGTTTGCTTCAGCAGGATGGGAGACCTCGGTTCTTGTCCCACGTTGAAACCAGGAAGTAATTGCATTCGCATAATAAGTGACAAGCGCGATTCAGGTGATCAAATTTCCTTATAAGGCTACATTTCTACTCCACTGACGATTAGGCTTAGGGGTATACTTCATAAGTTGCATTCCTCTTCACTGTTTAACATCATTTATAGCTAAAAAAAACAACAACTTGGTTTACAACTCGCTTTTAGCACCCCTCTGTGGGCATTACGTTTAAAAACACTTCCCGAATCGGTCACTGGGGGCAGTGCTTTGAATTTTGTTAAGCACAGACCAAGTTTAGATCAAGTAATGTCAACCTGCTGTTTTTAAATTCACAGTGAATCTAGTCTACAATGGAAAATGAATCCTGTTTGAATAAGGCTTAAGTCAGTCAAGCTAAAAAACAAAAACATTGTAAAACACCATAAAAATGGTCTGGCAGCTCTGGTCATTACGAACGGTCGTTGAACGGAAAAGAGCTGTGCGAAGACTCTTCAACAATTCTCCTTTTGTTTTCCAACAGCATACAGGTTTGGAACAGCACGGGGCTGAGTACATCATTTTGAACTCTTCCGTTAATAATGAAAAGAAAAACAAAGGTTATGAAACGAGGGGAAATGAATACCTGTGATGCTGATAATGGTGGAGGGGATTGGTTTGTCTCTACCTTGCACTTTCCGGTACACATCCTTGCCTGATGAGCCCAAACACAATCACTGAACAGTGTTAATACAGGCGCTGACAAATCCACAGAGTTTTACCAATGATAATGCAACAACTACAGCAAAAGTTCAGTGTTTGTTGACACATGACGTAGAAAACAATTGTGAAAATGACCTGAACATAAAGAACATATGTAAAGCCGTGATATAACCCATGCACGTAAAAACAAAACATAGTAAAAATAGCATTTAGCTTGCAAGTTACTTGACTCAAGCAGTTAGTCTCCCACCACATTCCACCTAGAAATATTTAAAGAGACAGTTCACCCAAAAATGAAAGTTCTCTCATCATTTACTCACCCTCATGTATCCCAGATATGTATGACTATCTTTCTTCTGCTGAGCACAAATGAAGATTTTTAGAAGAATATTTCAACACTGTTGGTCCATACAGTGCAAGTGAATGGTGACCACAATTTTGAGCCTCCAAAAAGCACATAAAGACAGCATAAAAGTAATCCATAAATTGCCAGTATTTAAATCTAAGTCATCAGGAATATAATAAGTGTGGGTAAGATGCAGGTCAATATTTAAGTTCCTTTTTACTATAAGTTCTCCTCTGTGGCCCAGTAGGGGGTGATATGCATGATGAATGTGAATCACCAAAATCAAATGAGTAAAAGTGAAAGTGAAAGTGGAGATTTGTAGTAAAACAAAAGACTTAAATATTGATCTGGTTCTCACCCACACTTATCATACAACTTCAGAAGACATGGATTAAACCACAGGAGTCGTATGGATTACTTTTATGCTGACTTTATGTGCTTTTTTGGAGCTACATTGTTTGGACCTACAGAGCTGAGATATTCTTCTAAAAATTGTATTTCTGTTCTGAAGAAGAGAGAAAGTCAAACACATCTGGGATGGCATGAGGGTGAGTAAACGATGAGAGAATTTTCATTTTTGAGTGAACTGTTCCTTTAATGACTTTAAAAATGTACTTTTATTGTATGGAAAGAAGAATAAAAGTGAATAGTGACGCAAACATCCTGTAAAAACATCACCTTTTGTATAATAAAGTTAATAGAAACAAAATAACAAAGTAAGGTGGAGTTGGGGTGGTGAAGAGATTTACACAAGAATTGTCACAGAATGAGGTGTGAACGTTTGTGTAGACCTCCACATGTAAAATCACACACACCCTTCCTTTAGAATTCATGTCATTCTTCTGACAGATGTACGCTAATTTTAGCTAGTTCTGTTCACTCAGTGATGAACTCCTCAGACACAGATTGTTCAAAGAGGAGACGATGTTTGAAGAATAATTGTACATGCGGTCACAGTTGAGCAACTTTGACTAAAAGGTTACAAATGCACCGACACGTCAGACTACAGGTATTCTCATTCAGGAACCAGCCTGGACACCTTTGGGAATCACGCAAACGAGAGCTGCTGAAAAGGTGACTTCGTGGGTTGTGCCATTGCCTGTCATATAAAAACTTTTTGGCATGCAGAAAATGAGGCTTTTCAGAAGCAAACATTCAGCAAGTTCCAGCAAGTTGACAGCACTGACAGTTCATGCATTTATTCATTTAACTTGGAGTGTCATGTGCACGAGTTGAAAATAAGGGGCTGGCATCACTGTAATAATGCTTAGAAATTGAATGTAAAATGACTTAAATTAAATACACAGATAAGTTAGTTTCAGCAAAGCGGTGATGAAGTGACAACACTAACATTAAAGTCTTATTATCTTACACAGTTTTACATCTCCAGTTCATTTCTCTCATATTAAGTATGTTTAGTATAAAACAAGCCAAAAATACTGATACATAAAAATGTATTCTATAGCAGTGAACTCTCTAATCTACATGTCTGGTCATCATATTACCATAAAGCTGCTTGTCTATCAAGGAACAGATCACAGAAGAGATTCAATCTATGACTGAAACTCCAAACGCTCGGTTAGTGAAGCAAGTTATCTTAAATATCTTGTATTGAAATATGACTGAAAATATGACCATACCTGTGTTTACGAAGCCACCTAAAACCATAAAACACAAAGATTAACTCAGTCTTTGTTCATTAAAGGGTTTATAGATCTAGTTTTAGAAATGATAGAAAACTATGTTGGTCGCCTATAGTACATGAATGTATGAGTTAGCTTTAATGGGATGTTTGGTTGATGAGATGATGGAGACAATGTGAAATAAGATCATGAATGTGAGCATGTTTCAGGGGCGTAGCAGCTAGTAGCGTAGCTTTGCGTTTTGTTACTTTGGGCTGATTGAGCGACCATCCAGCCAATCACAGGTGAGTTTCATGAGCCGAAACAACCTTTACATTATAGTCAATCTGTCAGACAGTCTAATCAACGCGGCTTCGTTCATTTAAGTTGCTTTCAACAATGCTCATTTATCCATGTTTTTATCAGCGTTGATGTTGTTCTAAATGAATCAACTAGAGATGACGAACACACAAATGAGAGTTATTTATCGGCATATCCTTCTTGATTGGCAGCATTACGTGAAATGCACGTTATGAGTTTATATCGGCACATGAGTCTTCATTAAATCATGATTATTACATTATGTTTGGGAGGAAATAGTTTGATCGGTTCTTTTTGCCAATATAAGCAGATTACAGATTAAATATGTAAAGCGGTTTTTAATATCAGCTCCTGTTTTTTACCGCTATATTAGTGTGCAGTCGACAAACTGTAGGAAAAAAGAAAGATCTGCTGCGTTCTTAGAACAATTATGCATTTATTGAAGTGAATAATTGATATGTAGGTACACTTTTGTATACATGAAAAGCGTACGGACGTTATTGAAATTCATCATAATTATTATAAGATTATTATTGTTGTCTTATGATAAAAGTCATGCTGAGCAGATCACAAACTGTAGGGAAATTATAGATGTGCTTTGTTTCTTATAATTCATAAAACTTTACCAAAGTCTCTTTGTAGGTCTGTAGACATGCAAGTTTTAAAGGATTACAATTTTCTTTTGATCGTTAATTCATTGATTCATTCATTTCACACAGGACGCTCATTTGTCACGTTCTGGCATCAGCAGAAATGTTCACTGAATCATTAAATGGATCTGAACCAGGGCTGGACTGGGAAGAGAAATCGGCCTGGGATTTTACATGGCAACTGGCCCAATCGCGGCACATTCAACACGTTTCACTGCCGACCCACCGGCCCGCTCGGTTCTCCTGATGGCCAGTCCGCCCCTGATCGGCCCCAAAGTGCATCAGCCCACCGGGAAAATGCCCGGTATGCCAGATTACCAGTCCAGTCCTGATCTGAATGAATGTTGGTGAACGTCGTCAAAACACTCGATTCACTTGGATACTTTTAAATCCCACAATGCACAGAGTAAAAATTTAATTGTGCAAATGCACAGGTGTCATTATTGTAATTGATTAAATAATTTATTCAGGACCAGCTTGTGTTCAGTCTTTTATTGTCATGTGTGAAACAGAAGCAAGTGATCCACAAGATGCCCTTTATTATCAATTATTATTGTAATACTTGAATCTTTAAATTACTACAAATACTACAAGTAAATATATACTGTAATATATTAATACGGCACAGTAAGTGATGGGTCTGTGCGAGCCACATACTGACAGCTGTGACCCCCAACACATTTAAAATGACTGCTACGCCCCTGTCATGTTTGAACAAAGAGTTACACAAGATAATACAGTAACCACACAAAAGGATTTTTAAGTGACACCTTTATTTGTATTAGATAACCAAACCTCAAACCAAGTGGCATCTGCAAACAATCGATGCTAGACCGTTTCTAAAATCGAATGTCACTTTTCAAACCATATTTGCATTTAATTTACACCAACTGTTCCCCAGGTCAGTTACTCTCAAATTTTACCACAAATGTAATTCACTAGAAACAAGTTCCACTATAAGTCTCCAAAGTTCTTTTTATCTTCATTAAATATATATATATATATATATATATATATATATATATATATATATATATATATATATATATATATATATACCACCTGCCTAATATTGTGTAGGTCCCCCTCATGCCACCAAAAGAGTGCCAACCTGCATCTCAGAACATGATATTCTTCTCGGCACAATTGTACAGAGCGGTTATCTGAGTTAATGTAGACTTTATCATTTCAAACCAGTCTGGCCATTTTCTGTTGACCTCTCTCATCAACAAGACATTTCCATCCACAGAACTGCCGCTCACTGGATGTTTTTTGTTTTTGGCACCATCCTGAGTAAATTCTAGAGACTGTTGTGTGAAAATCCCAGAAATACTCAAAACAGCCCATCGGGCACCAACAATCTTCCATGCGATTATCTAACCAGCCAATCATGTGGCAGCAGTGCAGTGAATAAATCATGCAGATACAGGTCAGGAGCTTCAGTTAATGTTCACATCAACCATCAGAATGGGGAAAAAAATGTGATGTCAGTGATTTCGACCGTGGCATGATTGTTGGTGTCAGACGGGCTGGTTTGAGGATTTCTGGGATTTCTGGTGCACGAGGGGGACCTACACAATATTAGGCAGGTGGTATATATATATATATATATATAATGTGACAATAGTGACAAATAAAACTGCATAAATGTTCATTACAGAGATATATACAAATATATTATATTATATTCATTAATATTAGTAATAAATGCCACTTGTTTTGATTTTTTGTTTTTAAATGCAATAACATTCCCACATGTTTTCAGTTAGTGTGACTGAAGTGTCAACATTTTTGGCACCACTGTATAAAGTGACAAATGAGTCTGCATTACAGAAATAAAGAGACAGCTTACCACACTCAAGCAGCAACATAGCTGAAGTATAATAGAAAAGACAGAACAAAAAGGACAAAGAAAACAATGGAGATAAAGAAAGAGCAAATGAGTGTGAATGAAGTAAGCAATACAGTATCGCAGAGAGTCAGGGAGTGACATTGTGGTGCTAATTTGTTGGACTATTCCAGGTGGGGAAAAGATATGAACAAATGGAAGATTTCTGAACTTTGGTGAACAGTAGCTCAGTGGACTCGAGGAATTCTGCATGATTTATAGGTCACTAATCAGTTTAGACAGTCTATGGAAAAACAAATACATTTGAAAAATGCTAAATTGAAGCATTTTTAGTGCTCACTAGAGGTCACTCTGATGATTCCTAACTTTTCCTATATGTTTACAGACATATCAGAAACCAGAAGATGACACAAGCTCCATATCTGCTGCTAATTATGGTTTCGATTGTCCTAGTGTCATCCAGGCCTGAAGGAAGCGGTCCCTACAACTTTAGTCCAGGCCAGAATCCTCCGATTAAAGTTCTGCGCCTGTTCTCAGAGACAGCTCTTAATCTCTGACCAGGAGGAAACTCAGGAGATCAATCCGGTGAAATTGAGAAGGAGGAAATCATTTTAAGCAATAGTAGAATAAAAGTAAAGGATCAGCTTTGAAGGAGGAGTGGAGGAAGGGAAAGACAGAGGCCAGAATGAAGGGCAGCTGCAGAGAAAGACAAAGCCTTGTTTCACTCTTTTTTTTAGCTATCTTTCACCTGTCCATCCCCTCCTCCTCCATTCTGGTTCTTGCAGCTCTATGAAGAAGTTTGCATGCTTGTCATACTCCTCATGGTCAAAAATTTTAACCTTTATGGTCTTCCTGTGGGGGGAACATAAAATCACAATTGAAGTGTGCTTGTGCATTAACTGAGCAGTGTGAGATTGGAACTCAGATTGGCATTACGCAGTTCATTACACATATTGTGGCAGATCCGAGGTGAAATGTCCACTGTGTGGCGCTAAAAGTGAGTTAAATCTTCTCCCAAAAAGATGAGGTTTTTAAGGCTAATGCTCTAGTTTTAAATCAACAAAACCGACCTCTCTACCCTAAACCTTAAACATAAACCTAACTGATAGTGTTCGAAAAAGCAAAGGTTAGATGAAAATGGTAAATGGTCTGCACTTATATAGCACCTTTTTAACCTTAGCGGTATTCAAAGCGCTTTACACTGTGACTCATTCATCCATTCTCCCATTCACACTCATACACCAATGATGGCAGAGCTGCATGTAAGGTGCTAGCCTGCCATTGGGAGCAACTTGGGGTTCAGTGTCTTGCCCAAGGACACTTCGGCATGTGGAGTCATGTGGGCCGGGAATCAAACCACCAACCTTACGATCAGTGGCTGACCCGCTCTACCACAGGGCCACAGCCGCCACAAAAACATAAACAATTGCTAAAGGTTCAGCGTCATTTTTTTAGTGCTTCAATGACACTTTGGACTCATGTGTGGGCTTGCGTGCTCTTCAGGACTCATACCCGTGGTCCTTTGCATTGCAAAAGATCAAGCTTGAACAAGCTTGTAAATGTAGCTGGATATGTAATGCAAATGTTAAAATGAGTCATGCGCTGTAGAAAAATTGTTATGATGTCATAAGATAGCATTGTGTGAGGAAAAGAGTGAAAAGTACGTGTTTATGAACTGATAATATGTCGTTTTACTAGTGATTTAAGTGAATAGATGTCATTGTTGTTGAGCCTCTAGTGTTTATTTATAACAAGCCACGCAAAACTCATTTTTGGCTCAGCGGTTGAGGCACTGGGTTACTGACGAGAAGGTCGGGGTTCAAACTCCAGCACCGCCAAGATGCCACTGTTGGGCCCTTGACCCTATCCGCTCCAGGAGACCCTGCACTCTGACCCCATCTTAGCTGGGATATGTGAAAACAAATACATTTCACTGAATATATGCACAAATACGACCAAAATAAAGGCTTCTATTCTTCTTCCATTCTTCTAAAGTAACATGACTCTATGACAGTGTTTTTCTAAAATGAGTAAAATAAGTCTAACATTACTTGAAAGAACTTTTGCATTTTGTTCTACAACATAAACTCAGTCACACAGTCAAATGTTACATGTGAATTGTGATGCTCCAGTTAGCTTTTTATATGTAGGTTGCTTAGAAGTTGCTACAGCAGTTGTCTAGTTGGTCAAGCATGTACTTCACAAGTCTGCCATCTTTTTAATTTCTCAGAATCATTTAATGATAATATTTGCAGCCTATATGAGGTTTGAGCACTTCAAACTGAGCCCAGAAGATGGCAACACACTGGGGCTGTTCTGGGAAAGGAGACCAGCGGAGGGGACGTCCCACCTTTTCTCTCACTCATTTCCACCAATTGTGGCTCTCCAATCTCCAGGAAGAAGTTCTTATTCTTTTCATACTCCTCGTCATCGATTATATTGATCGTAATAGTTTTGCTGAAAGAGATAGAGAGAAACAGAGAAAGAGAGAGAGAGAACAAGATTGCAGACGTGAGAGAAGCACGAGGAAAAGACAGCTGAAGATGTGCGGGGCAGAAGCCGGCAGAACAAATGAACAAAAAGCTAAGAAAAGCAAACTTGAAGAAAACAGAATGACTATTAAAGACTATGTATAACTCAACTAAAGCAGTATTTTTCAGACTATAAAACTGCAGGACTCCAGTAGCTATTCAATGTAGGATACAGGGGCTAGTTGTCACATTTTTTACTCCATTGAATATTTCTCAGGGGAGGTTTGTTTCTGACTGTAAAAGACCATTTCTGTATAGGCACGTACCTTAAAGCCTTACCTTAAAAAAAACCTACTGAGCATTTCCACCATTATTGCCAAGGAATAAAGATACAGTTCAATGAACACACATTGGCCTCTAGAGACAACTTGCCCCAATTTTGTCAGCATGGGGCACAATGGCAACCTGCCAGTAAATAGTATATTATAGGCAATAAATGGCTTTTTGGCTACATATAAACAAAACATTGTGAATTCAAAACAATTCTTAAAACAACAAAAATATAAAACCATTATTTCGGTCAACAGAAATTGCATGAACCTATAAAAAATAAAAAATTACACTTTTTTTTAAGGATCAGAAGTTAATGATTAATTGATGATTAATTAATGACTAAATGCTATTTGAAATGACTAATAAATTGTTAGTTATTTTGAATAACTTTCAGCATTAACACATCTGTGGGTCATTCACTTATTTAGTGAATTAGTGAATAGAGTTAAGATGAAAATAAGATGCATTTTGAACTGTTCTGAGACCAGTGCAGACAGACAGCACACTGGAGGTCAAGTCATTCACTATATAGGGAGCAAGGGAGCATCCTATAGATTTCCTGTGCAGCCAAGTGCATTCACTCCTAACATCCGACCAAAAGTTCAGTTTCAGGCTGCGGATGATGTTTGGACAACTCAACATGTTTTGCAGACATGGGACATTGATAATCAGTACATCCATCCATCCATCTTCAACAGCTTATCCAAAGTTAGGTCGCGGGGGCAGCAGCTCCAGCAGGGGGCCCCAAACTTCCCTATCCCGAGCCACATTAACCAGCTCTGGCTGGGGAACCCCGAGGCGTTCCCATGCCAGTGTGGAGATGTAATCTCTCCACCTAGTCCTGGGTCTTCCCCGAGGCCTCCTCCCAGCTGGACGTGCCTGAAACACCTCCCTATTGAGGCGCCCAGGTGGCATCCTTACCAGATTCCCAAACCACCTCAACTGACTCCTTTCGACGCAAAGGATCAGCGGCTCTACTCCGAGCTCCTCACGGATGACTGAGCTCCTCACCCTATCTCTAAGGGAGAAGCCCGCCACCCTTCTGAGGAAGCCCATTTCGGCCACTTGTACTCGTGACCTAGTTCTTTCGGTAATGACCCAGCCTTCATGACCATAGGTGAGGGTAGGAACAAAAATGTACTGGTAATCAGTACATAGATGCATCATTCTATAATGCAAAATTGAATCTTAATATGTTTGGCAGTGATTGGATGGTGCTGGCCATTAGTATGAATAATAATTATTAATTCAGCTTTATAGAAAATGGACTGTAATGTCTGTAACATCTCAAAAACATGAATAACCAAACATCAGTCTGAATTAAATGTTAAACTGTGCATCCTGTCTATTTATATTCCATCCCTTAAAGGTAGAGAGGAAAGGAAGATATTGGCTATCATACAACGTCTCAGAGAGGCCAAAATGAAAGCATTTGAAAAATGATCTGCAATTATCAGCAATGACAGCTGTGTTTATTGAAAAACACTGGTCTGAAAGCCCTTTAAGTGCTTCGTCTTGTTTTGTAATAAAAAAAAAAACGTTCTTTTTTCTCTCTACCTTTGTTTTCACCTACCAAACAAATATCATCAATTTAAGTAATTTAAACAAACCATTACACAAAGATAATCTATAATGTTCATTAAAAGCTCTCCCTTTACAAAAACTGTCATGAGACAAAAATAAATGATGACAAACCTGGTCAGATTATTGACAAAGTAAACACACAACCCGCTGAAATGCTCTACATCCAACTATGAGCTCAAAATAAACACTTCTTCCAGTCTGTGGTCATTTAGGCTCTCTTTGGCGCAAAGTCTCGAATTTGTTGCCAGTAACATAGAGGTTGTTATACAAACGTGGTACTGTTGTGTTGTAGGACAATGAAGTTGACCTATCCTGTGGTGTGAATGCATCTAAACTATTGTGAACAGCATTTTGCTATTTCTTTTATAATCATTATGCATGTTGCTGTTATGTCCAAATTAACTGAAATACTACATGGAAGACTTGTCCTTACATTTTTTTTATTTCTTAGAAAAAACAAATAGCAAGCACAGACAAGCAGAGCAATACCAGAGACTGTTTAGCCCAAGAAGGAGCACTTGTTTTAAACTTAATGGGAGAAATTGGAATGCCCAGATATGGTGGGTGTAGAAAAGGAAGCCTCGCTTTGCAGGTAAAAGTGCAGATCCAGACATCGTGTGTCAGCTGACTCGAGAATATGCATGCGCATTGGTTGGACCAGCCTGAAAAATAGCCTAAAAATACCGCAATTCACTTCTACCAGGCGATTTAGATTTTGAAAAATGTTATTCATTGATTGAAACCAAAAACATGCAGGTTAAGTGAATTGGAGACTCTAAATTGTCCCGTAGGTGTGTGTGAGAGTCCTCCAGCCACTGGGGGCTACAACAGCATCGGGAGACCTGTGCCAAGTCTGCATGGCGACCCCAAACGGGAGCAGCCGAAAGAAGAAAAAGTTCATTTATTGACACACAAAATATATTTCTACATCGAAATTACACTTCAAAAGAAACAAAAATATTATCAAAACAACGAAGTGGCTTAAAATCACTCTATAGGTGTGTTCACATACAACGCGAAGCGAGCGTTTCGCTTCAAGTCAATGCAAAGATGCGAATATACACAAATTCGCGCCGGGCGGCACTAATGAAGTGAATGATGTGAGTCGGACATGAGCGAGAAATTCGCAAGACACGTTGTCGCAAAAGCCTCTCAGGATTGAGATTGTCCGGATGTCACTGATGTACTGACGTAGTAGCAGAAGAAATCTGGAAAAATTTATGAAAAAATTGTTGTAGCGGTGTGTGTGTGTGTGTGGGCACCCGGAATTGTATGACACATTCATGTACAGAGACCGACCGAAATAAGACATCGCTTGGAGGAAAGTGAGCGAGGAAGTTGGACTACCTGGTAAGTTCCGAAAATATGCGCGTCTACTTGATTCCAGCTATAGGTTGTACTTTACTATGAACCAAGTCATAGAAGCCCCTCCTCCTGTCCTTTTCTGGAAAAGAAGGGGGAATACTCACGGGTTGCGTTACTCGAGTTTAAACTTAAATTTATAATCCAGTGGTCAAACTCGGCCGAGCAATGCAAGGTGAAAATTTTCTTTGCGTTGTATGTGAACGCACCATAAGACAAAAGGTTTGAAATAGCCTATACCAATACAAATTAGATCATAAATCCAAATATAAAGGGAATGATACTAATTGAAAAACAGATTTGATGTTCCACTATATTTTCAGAGTTTGAACATGAACTTTATCACCACCTGCTGGTGGAATCTCCAAACTACAAAAGCAGGAAATGAGTTTAGACTTTGCACTGAAAACAGACGTGCTACTGAAATGTCTAAGCGCAGTGACCTGTTTCTCTGAAAATTAGCAAATTGCGCTTTGCCCCACAGTTTGCGCGCATACACCTACAGATAGCGCAAACACTCCAGCCCACTTGTACTATGCGCTGGCACGAAAATTGCACTTTGAATCAGTGCTCTCACATAAATTGGATAAAACGTAGTGCACTGTCAAAAATAAAGCCAAGTAGATGGTAGCTGACATTTTATAATGCTTGTATCTATAGAAAATAGCTGCCCGGGACATGAAGAGTTACAAAAGTGCACATTGTCTTTCTGTTTACATGCTATGCATTTATTAAAGTCTCCCTGCACAGAGGAGAGATGTAAAAATACCCAACATGCTGCACTATTCTGTGTCTGTTTAATAAGGCTGTGCAACAAAACCAGACAGTCTGTCGACATAATTTACTTGTCCATTTACTTGCAGGACATCAGTCCTGTGTTTAATGATATCCAGCGGCAATATATCTAACAATGCTATATGCTATATATATATATATATATATACAGTATATATATATATGGTAAGCAGCAATGCTTTTTTTCCAAATATAGAGAGTAAGCTAATCTGAAGAGCATGTGGATAGCAATTGACCAATTAAATAGCAGATGACGATTAAGGTGTAGCCAAATAATAAGCTGATTCTTGAACTATCGGTTTTCAAAAAAATCAACAACGACAGCCAAGTCTCTGTCACTGTTTATAGACTAGTGCACGGTTATTGATACAGGATTTTTTTTAACATTCAATTAATTGATTTGAAAAAGTTTTGGCTGGTTAATTGGTAATTAGCCTTTTCCACCACATTAGTTATCGGCATTGGTTGACCTCTAGTTCTCGATTTAGTCATTTAGCACACAACAAACAACAATTATTCTTGACTCATGTGTGGCTTAAATTTTGTCTGCTATTCACCTACTTGTGATAGTAGTGCTGTGTTAACTTGTTTTAACTGTACTGCTCTTGTGCTTTTGATTCAAAGTGGTTGGAGACAGTTTAAATTCACAAATGAAATTATGTCAGTGAAAATATGACTTTACATGTTAGCCTGTAGCTGTAGCTATAGTTTTCATCCAAAGAGCTTCGGGAGGTTTGCACACAACACAAATGCAACTATATTTTGAACAGTTAAGCGGCAGGGTTTGCTACAGATGAACAATCAAAGGCTGGACATTTATACACAGAGATATTACAGCAAAGATATTAACTTGAGTGAAAATGATACCAGCTTTAAAACAAGAAAGCAAGAACAGATCTAACCTGCAGCACAGAACGCTATTTGAAAATCCCTGTGAAGCCAGCTTCATTTTGATTATTTCAGTCAAAGACACATTTTTGCAGGATATTAACCAGTAACTATGAATAACAATAAATTATCCTTAGAACTGTAACAGACAGACAGACGGATGTATGGATGAATGAATGGATGAACAGAAAGACAGAACGATTGGATGGATGGGTGGATATTTAGACAGACATAGAGAAAGACAGAATGACATGATAGAATGATATATATACTGTAGATAGATAAACAGACAGACAGACAGAAAGACGGATGGATGGATGAATGAACTGATGGACAAACAGACAAGAATGATAGACAGAATGATAGATAGAATTATAGAACAATGGATGGAAGGACAGACAAACAGATAGAATGACAAATAGAATGATAGATGAATGGACAGACAGACAGACAGATAGATAGAAGGATGGATGGATGGATAGACAGACAGATAGAAAAATGGATGGCTGGATGGATAGATGGACAGAGCAAAAGATGGATGGATTGATGGATGGATGGCTGAATAGAACAATATAAGTATGGATAGATAGACAGACAGCCAGACAGAACGATAGAATGATGGATGGATGGATATAAAGACAGACAGAATGACTGATAGAATGACAGATAGAACGATAGCCAGAGAGAACGATAGAATGATGGATGGATGGATACACAGACAGATAGACAGACAGAATGACTGATAGAATGATAGATAGAATGATAGCCAGAGAGAACGATAGAATGATGGATGGATGGATACACAGACAGATAGACAGACAGAATGACTGATAGAATGATAGATAGAATGATAGCTAGAGAGAATGATAGAATGATGGATGGATGGATACACAGACAGACAGACTGATAGAAAGACAGATAGAATGATAGAACGATGAATGAATGGACAGACGGACAAAAAAGCAGACTGATAGGTAGAACAAATCCCCAAATAAAACAGCAGTGAACAGGGTAAATTATACAGAAAATTCAAGTTTATCATATACATTACATTAAATGATAAAAAAAAAAAGATGTTTTAGTGATTGTGTACACTACACCTGTGGCCAAAAGTATTGGCAGTGACATACATTTTGTGTTTTGCAAAGTTTGCTGCTTCAGTATATTCAGTATTTTCCTTTTTTCACATGTTTCTATGGTATACTGGAAAACAATGATAAGCATTTCATGAGTTTTAAAGGCTTTTATTGGCAAAACATTCGATATATGCAAAGAGTCGATATTTACAGTGTTGACCCTTGTTCTTCATAACCTCTGCAATTCACTCTGGCATGCTGGATATCAGCTTCTGGGCCAAATCCTGACTGATGGTGATCCATTCGGATTTGATCACAATTTGTGGGCTTCTGCTTGTCCACTCGCCTTTTGAGGATTGACCACAGGTTCTCTATGGGATTAAGATCCAGGGAGTTGCCGGGCCACGGATCCAAAATGTCCATGTAATGATCTCCGAGCCACTTCATTATCACTCTTGCCTGTTGACATGGTGCTCCATCATGCTGGAAAATGCACGGATCATCACCAAATTGCTCCTGGATCATTGGAAGAAGTTGATCTTGCAGGACGTTTTGATACCATTCTTTATTCATGGCAATGATTTTGGGCAGAATTGTGAGCGAGCCCACTCCCTGTGATGAAAAGCAACCCCACACATGGATGGTCTCAGGATGCTTCACTGTTGGCACGACACAGGACTCATGGTATTTCCCAAACAGAAGGAGGCTTCATCAGAGAAAATAACTTTGCACCAGTCTTCTGCTGTCCAATCCTTGTACTTCTTGCAGAATTTCAGTCTGTCCTTGATGTTGTTCTTGGAGAGAAGTGGCTTCTTTGCTGCCCTTCTTGACATAAGGTCATTGTCCAAAAGTCTTCGCCTCACTGTGCGTGCAGATGCGCTCACACCAACCTGCTGCCAATATTGAGCAAGCTCTGCACTGGTGGTGACATGCTTCCATAGCTGACTCCTCAGAAGGAGAAGGTCCTGGCACTTGCTGGACACTCTGGGACGTCCTGAAGCCTTCTTCAATGCAGTTGAACCTCTCTTCTTGAAGTTCTTGATGATCAGGTAAATGGTTCTTTCAGGTGCAATATTCTTTGCAGCAATTTCCTTGCATGTGAGGCCATTTTGATGCAAAGCGATGATGGCTGCACGTCTTTCTTTAGAGGTAACCATTGTTAACGAGAACACAATGATTGGAAGCAGATCTTCCCTCCTTTTATAACAATTAGTCCGCTCTTATAATCCAGATTTCACCTGACTAGTACTCGTTCACATTTTCCCAGGTGCTGCTGATATGATTAGTGAAATTATGTTAGCTGGTCATTTTGTGCCAGGACCAAAAACAGTAAAATTTGGGTTTTTGTGATAAAGTAAAAAAAATTTGGCCAATGAAGCTTTTTGCAATTATTTAAAATGCATCTGATCACTCTGCACAATAATCTAGAAACAATGTGAATCAACACGACAACAACTGAAGCAGAAAAATTAGCAAAACACAAAATGTATGATACTGCTAGTACTTTTGGCCACAGTTGTACATATGCAGCCTAACTAAAGAAAAATTGCCTATAATATAAAGAGCCCTCTTAATTCTCTCTGGATTGTTCCAGATTAACATGAAATATTTACACCTCCCCAGAGACACAGTTATGGCTGCATCATAGCTCTCCCAAAAATTCCCACCAAGGTCTGTGGAGTCTGCCAATAAGACATATTCTTGTCCTTAATGCAACATTCACTCAAGCACCAAAAGTTTATGTTAGAAAAAGCAGATGTATCCATGAGCAATGAGCAATAATATACTGAATCAAGAAAATACTGTACCGCATTATAAACTACAGCTATTTATAGTGGCTCTTCTCTTATACAGTTGGTGAATGACCCATTTAAACCCTGTTTAATGGCATGTTCACTCAAAAAGCTAATCAGCACTGGTCCTTTTAAAATCAGAAAGCCCTTGGCTTTTGATGCTCAGATGTCGACTATAATTGGAATATTCATTAGCTGTTTTACCTAACGCTGTGAGTCCGTGCTTAGAAGACCCATGGCTTAGTAAGCCTCTTGAACAGATCTGATGTGTGAAGCCAGGGCTCATATGGAGCTGAACACCTACTGAGTATTGTTACCATAGTGAACAGAGCAAGAACAGACTGTCACTTTCCTTTCCTGCAACAGGATGGGTTCCATTTCTCCCTATTTCTTTCTTTCTTTCTTTCTTTCTTTCATCACCTTCTCTCCAGCCAGTGATTACAGTAGAATCCCATCTGATCAGCATTCAGTCACAGACTTAAACCCAGTAGTTGCTAGACTGGATTATACAAGCGTGAAAGTTGCTTGTCAGACACGAGGATAGAACTACACCACTGTAAAATACATGGGACAGATGAAAGAGGTGTGAGAGAAGTAATAATACAAGGATAACTGAAGGACATGATTGTAATGAGGAGGAGGGTGGGGCCGGGACGTGAGTGCACACGGCCAACCTCCAATCGGGCTAATCAACCGAGGATAGAGATAAGACCCTGACGTATGCGGCAGAATTGGGCATTCCAAATTGGGAGAAAAAAAAATATCTGCTGATGCAAGAAATTGTTTACATGAGACATGAAATAATCTGATTATTCTCAGCTTTCGATGTCAAAACATAAAGTCATGCACACAGCACATTGAAAAGGTTGTTGTTGAAGGTGTTAACATGCAACACGAAATCAGGGTTTTAGGAAAATAATCTATGCATGTTTACCGGTTTATGCTTAAACTGTTTATGACTTTAATAAACGAAAACTGTTTTAAGGCATTTACAGGGTATCACACATTGTAAATGCAGTCATTGTAGACCAAAAGCAAATGGGACTACGCATTTCAATTAATTGCATGTAATGAAATTCTGCTCTGACAAAATGTTCAAGAATTGTGTTGCATTACCTCATACTACTTAACTAATTTGAACAAGCAGTAAAAATCTAATTTTACATCCAATGCATTCAACTAGAAAGACGGTGTTCCATAATGAGATACTGACTATAATGTACAACATGCCTCGCTGTAATTAGTTTATTTACTGGTGCCTTATCGTGCTCAATTTTCTGCTCTTGTGATATAATCTCTCTCACCCCACTTTTCTCCCAAAGCTAAAATCTGAATCTGCAGGGTTATATACACAAAGGCTTATAATTTACATAACTGGGTGTATTCTTTGACCAGTACCAATTCCCAACCCAATGTGACAAATGCAGGTGGACAGATGGCTTCAAAAACCAGGTTATATTCTATTCCACTTTTTGTATGCCATTTTCAACCTAATCTGTCCTTTCAAAAGCTTTAAAACATGGAAAATCTTGTTATTGTTGGCCAAAAAATCCAGAAAAATAAAGGGATAAATAAAGGTTTCAGTACAGCATAAAGTATTTTAAGGGAACAGGTGATAAGAGCTCTAATGCCCCATTCACACTAACTGCAATTGTATTTATTATTATTATTATCATCTAGTGTTACAATGAGTGAGGGGACAGGAGCAGGATCTAAATGCAGCTAAAAGTGTTTAATAAAATAAACAAAGTACAGAATAATGGGGTAAACTCAGGAACAAAGGAAACAAACAATGGGCAAAACACAGGAATCATCTACGATGGGCTCAGGTAATACACAGGAGGTCAAAAACATACAACAACTGAACAGGAGTGAGCAAATAAAGGGGCTATAAACACACAAAGACTAGTGAGGTGAATGAGACAAAGGTGAGAAACAGTCAAGGACAGCTGGCAGTGATGAGGGCAGGGAATTATGTGAAATGTAGTCATTTCACAACAATGAATAGTGACATGGCCCCCCTCTAGAGTGGATAATAGACGCTCCAAAAAATGGAAATTGTCCATTGGGTCTGGGGGGAAAAGGGGAAACAGGCAGTTCAAGGGGGCACAAGAGGCAAGGGGATGAGAGGAACAAGGCAAAAACAGAGAGGCAGGGCCAAGATGGAGCCAGAGACCAAGGAGACCAGAGCGGATCAGGTGGAAAGCAATGAGACCAGATCAGATTGGGTAGACAGCCGAGAAACTAAGGGGACCAGAGCAGACTGCCAGGAGACCCAGAAGACCTGAGCAGATCAGGTGGATGGCCAAGAGACCAGGAATACCAGAGCAGATCAGGTGGATGATCAGGAGACCGAGAGGACCAGAGCAGATCAGGCGGACGATCAGCAGACTCAGAAGACCTGAGCAGTCAGGCGGACAGCCAGGAGACCCAGAAAACCTGAGCAGATCAGGCAGACAGCCATGAGACCAGGGAGACCACAGAAGATCAGTTGGATGACCAGGAGACCCTGGGAACCACCGAAGGGTAGGGACTGGATCAGGAGGCGTGGTTGACGACCACAGACTAGATAATGGAGTTGTGGAAAGCAGAGCCATGGAAGGCTCGAGGGTGTATCCGTGGCAGGCGGAGCCATGGGAGGCTCGAGGGGCGAAGCCAGAGAAGGCAGAGCCATGGCAGCCTCAAAGGGCGAAGCCATAGAAGGCAGAGCCATGGCAGGCTTGAGGCCAAGATTCCAGGAGGACTGGGAAATGATCTCAGTGGTCGAGAACATGAGCAGAGTCTCGGGAGCAACCTTACAAACCTCATCTTTTGGGAGAACACACAGTGGACATTTCAGCTTAGAACTGGCACAATATGTGTAAGGAACCGCATAATGTCATATTACATAAATGTCACCACAGTAACGTCATTTTAATGTGATCAAGCTGGAAAAGTCTCCATTTTGTCTTTCCTATGGAATGCCTAAATGCAGAATGGTTTTTATGAACTGATATTATAACACAGTGAAGTAATTCCAGACTGATCTCACAGTGAAATTGGGAACAGTAGGTTGACTTTTCTTTAGCTAAATTCGGTCTGTGCTTACCGAAATTTAAAACAATCACCAGTGGCCAAAACTGTAAGTGTTGTTGGGCGTATGTGCACGTGTGAGCTCCATTAACAGAGTGAAATGTCCACAGAGGGGCGTCAAATGCGAGATATGAAACAAGTTGTTTTCAGCTGTACAGGCTGTAAAACAGTTAAGAGGAATGCTTATTTAATAAACTGAACCTTCCAACACAAACTCCAATCCAAACCATCTATGGAGTAAAAATTAAATCTTAGAGGGAAAATGTAACTACGGAATCGCCGTCATCACTGATTATGCAAATGCAATTGCTTCATGGTTTCAAAGCAAGTTCTGAACCCGGGTCTCAAACAGCTGATCTTAAGAGATTTGCCTACTACATTGAGATTCCCTACTTTCATTGGATAGTTCAGAAACGTCCATTCCAATTTAGAAACGCCGACAGATTGGGAAACACCCATTGTTGTTCTGCATAGACCTACAGTATACTATGATTTTAAGGAACTGGAACTCTCGGAAACAACATCCTGCATGATCACGTTGGTAATTGAAGGGTAATTGAAGTCAATAAATGATACAAAATCTGAAACAGGCTGATTAGCTGCTGTTTAGGGTGTTGTTTGTTTTGCTGTGTGTAGCTGCAGTACAGTATATCACACTATAGATGGGCTAGAGAGCAGATTCCTGTCTCTACACTCTATAAAAGTTATTCTCCTCTCTTTCCATGTATGTGTAATTTTAGACAGTTCCCTTCTCTGCAGTAAAACATGCAAGAAAACATGGTTGTCTGTCAGTGTTATTCATTTTACCATTATTTCCAGGAGGACACTTCTCATTATCTGGCCAGCCCTTGTGCTGCTGTGAGGCTGAAGTCATGGAAAATACATCATGGAGATTCAAACTACATGGATTTTATGGTAGTGCTCAAAATGAGGGAAAAAGAGGAGAGCCTTACAGCGGGGGAGAGAGAAAGAGAGGAGGGGGAAGACTGCTGTTCTGACTGAGAATAACTGAACCATAACCTGACAGAAACAAACATTGTCAGACCCTCAGATTTTACTACACCAAACAACAACGTGCCAAATAACCATTTTCATTCTTCATCTTAATCATAATTCTGCAGAGATTTTCCACAGTTCCAATTATAAGCACCATATCTGTTATCGTACATGAAGGGGAATTTAAAGTATATGTTAAACTTTTTTAAGGTCCAAAAGGTCGGGGGTTCAAGCCCCAACACCACCAAGATGTCACTGTTGGGCCCTTGAGCAAGACCCTTAACCCTATCTGCTCCAGGGGGGCTGTATCATGGCTGATCCTGCACTCTGACCGCAGCTTAGCTGGGATATGTGAAAACGAATACATTTCACTGTATATATGCAAAAAACTGTGTGTATAATGTGTGCCCAAAATAAAGGATTCTATTCAATTGACAGTATTTGTGGCATTATGATAGACTCCGCCCCCCTTTTCTTAAAAAAAAAAGCAGCAACTTACAATGGAATTGAATGGTGCCAATCCGTAAACTTTAAAACACTCACTGTTTCAAAAGTATAACCACAAGATGTAAACAATATGCACGACGTAACGTGTCAACCATAAAACCCTACAACGACTGTGAAAACAACTATTAAACAACTTTACAGCTCAAATAATACACAAGAGTTTTAACAAACTCAGAAGAATTAATGTAAGTGCTTTTATAAAATTATAAACTTCACATTTCTGCCTTTAAACCTGCCAAAAATTCACTTCCATTGTAAGAGCCTCACTGTAAAGGCCCGGGTGTTAGGGTTACCTCGTCTTGTTCTCACTGTTACCCCTTTGTTTACCATTTTTGTCACTTTTGTATTCCGTAGTTTTCACTTTTGTCCCTTGTTTAGCTCCACAGTCTCCCTGTTAGTGTTCGTGTTCTCATTCATTGTTTTCACCTGCCCTCATTAATTTGACACTGGTTTCTGTTTATCCCCTGGTTATCTTGTTTGAGTTCTGTTTGTTCATTGGTTCCTGTCTTCCCATGTCCGTGTATTTAAACCCTGTCTGTTTGTTCAGTCGGTGTCTATCGTTGAATGTTGTCAGCCTAGTGTGTGTTCCCTGCCCGTTTTCTCAGTCTTGTGTTTATTTCCCCATTGAGGGTTTTTCCTTTGTTCCCGTGTTTTCCGTGTACCTGCCTTGTTTGTTTCATTAATAAAGTTGAACTGCACTTGGATCCGCATCTCCTCGTCTGCCCTCGCTGCTCATTCACAACAGAACGATAGCCCAAAACAATGGATCCAGCGGTTTTGCGAGCAAGCTGCCGTCTGCTCAGCCTTAGGCAGGGAAACCGTCCGGTGGAGGACCACCTCCGCGATTTCCTCGCGATAGCGAGTGCCACCGAATTCCCTGACTCCGACCTGGTGGTGTTTTTTCAGGCCAACCTGAATTGTGTGCTCCAGGAGTGGTTACCACCGTCGACGTGCGGCTGGACGCTCCTCGAGTTCATTGAAGAGACTCTGCTGGTCTGCGCTTCACCGTTCACTGTGGGCGTCATCGAGGAGAACCCTGCCACTCCTCCCACAGTGGTAACCCTCCATTCACCAGTGGTTCGTCCCTTCACGCCTGCCTTGGTCAGCGAGCCAGCGCGGCCCTCTTCATCTGCCCGGAGGAGGGAGAGAAGACGGGCTTCCGCCTTCCGGCCCACGCCTGCCCCAGTCTTCGAGCCTGTGCCCACGCCTTCCACGGTCAGCAAGCCTGTGCCCACGCCTTCCACGGTCAGCGAGCCAGCGCCCACGCCTTCCACGGTGAGTGAGCCAGCGCCCATGCCTGTCACGGTGAGCGAGCCAGCGCCTACGCATGTCACTGTGAGCAGCCTGCGCCTACGCATGTCACTGTGAGCGAGCCTGCGCCAACGCATGTCACTGTGAGCGAGCCTGATTCCTCGTCAGCCATGGTGAGCGAGTCTGTAGCCTCGACCGTCCAAGCGCCAATGCCTCCCGAGCTTTCCAGAGCTCTGCCTTCCGAGCTTTCCAGAGCTCCGCCTTCCGAGCTTTCCAGAGCTCCGCCTCCCGAGCTTTCCAGAGCTCCGCCTTCCAAGCTTTCCAGAGCTTCGCCTACCGAGTCTTCCAGGGCTCCTCTCGAGCTTCCCACAGCTCCGCCTCCTGAGTCTCCCAGGACTCCGCCTCTCAAGTCTCTCGAGCCTCCCAGGGCTCCTCCTCTCGAGCCTCCCAGGGCTCCGCCTCTCGAGCTTCCAAGAGCTCCGCCTCTCGAGCTTCCCAGAGCTCTGCCTCCCGAGCCTCTTGAGCCTTCTAGGGCTCCGCCTCTCAAGTCTCTCGAGCCTCCCAGGGCTCCACCCCTCAAGCCTCTCGAGTCTCTTACGGCTCCGCCTCTCGAGCCTCCTGCGGCTCCGCCTCCCGAGCCTCCTTCGGCTCCGCCTTCAGAGCCTCCTATGGCTCTGCTCCCAGAGACTCCAGAGCCTTCTAGGGCTCCGCCTCTAGAGCATCCAATGGCTCCACTTCCAACGCCTCCTGGGCCTCCCAAGTCTTCTACGGCTCTGCCTCCGAAGTCCTCCTTGGCTCCGCCCCACGCGGCTCCTGCCGGCCCCTATCCTGCGGCCACCACCCAGGTCCTCCAAGCCTATCCACATCACGTGGTCAACTCCCAGGCCTCCTGAACCTATTCTTGCCCTATGGCCAGCTCCCAGGCCACCTGAGCCTGTCCTTGCCCTGAGGTCAGCTCCCAGACCTCCTGCACCTGTCCTTGCCTTACGGCCAGGTCCCAAGCCTCCTGAACCTATCCTTGCCCTGTGGCCAGCTCCCAGACCTCCTGAACCGATCCTTGCCCCATGGCCATCTCCTAGTCCACCTAAACCGGCCTCTGTCCTGTGGCCTCCTCCTAGGCCCCCTGAGCCGGCCCTTGCCTTATGGCCAGCCCCTGGGCCATCTAAACCTGTCCCTGCCCGGTCGATACCTCCCTGGCCCCCCAAACCTGTCCCTTTGTGCCCCCAGGGACTGCCTAATTGGCCCCGTGGACTGTCTCATTTCCCTTTGCGCCCTCGTGGACGTCTCATTGCCCCTCGTTGCCCCCTTGGACTGCCTGTCTGCCCTTCATTACCCCCTTGGACTTCCTGCCTGCCCTCTGTGCCCCCTTGGACTTCCTGCCTGCCCTTTGTGTCCCCAGTCAATGGACATTTTTTGTTTTTTAGTTTTATGTCATGTTACTGTTGATCGTCTGGAATCCGATCCTTGAGGGGGGGCTCTGTTAGGGTTACCTCGTCTTGTTCTCACTGTTACCCCTTTGTTTACCATTTTTGTCACTTTTGTATTCCGTAGTTTTCACATTTGTCCCTTGTTTAGCTCCACAGTCTCCCTGTTAGCATTCGTGTTCTCATTCATTGTTTTCACCTGCCCTCGTTAATTTGCCACTGGTTTCTGTTTATCCCCTGGTTATCTTGTTTGAGTTCTGTTTGTTCATTGGTTCCTGTCTTCCCATGTCCGTGTATTTAAACCCTGTCTGTTTGTTCAGTCGGTGTCTATCATTGAATGTTGTTAGCCTGGTATGTGTTCCCTGCCCGTTTTCTCAGTCTTGTGTTTATTTCCCCATTGAGGGTTTTTCCTTTGTTCCTGTGTTTTCCGTGTACCTGCCTTGTTTGTTTCTTTAATAAAGTTGAACTGCACTTGGATCCGCATCTCCTCGTCTGCCCTCGCTGCTCATTCACAACACCGGGTCTACTTTGTTTTTGTGCGTTCCGGATCAGCCCAGTCGACCACGTTAGCTTTGAAAGTATACTTTTCTAACTACAAGGGATAACGTACGTGTTCGACGCATGCTTAGAACAACTGCTTTGTGATATACTTTTAGGACAGTCAATGGCAGGCGCATGCGCCGACTATGCGCACAGTCCGTAGGTCGAGAAAATCTTGCGTGATATGTGCGTGATGCGATCATCTGTGTTCCGCAACTGCTTTCAGGTCCTTCAATAACTTATAACGTGCGAGTAAGGGTAGCCGGTGGACTTTCTGGTGCCCTCCTAGGGTAAGATGGTGCCCCCCTAGGGAGTATGTGTCCTACGCAGACTGCGTAGTCTGCTTATAGGGAGCGGCGGTACTGTATGCGCCTTCCCTTTAACATTTAAAATTTTGATGTTGATCAAGTCCATAGACATATTATACATCAACTACTACCCATATATCATACCATCTAATACACCACTGTAGGTGTAAGGCTAATTTGGGTAGCAGTTTTTTTTCAGTACTGTTCCATATTTATGTACTATATAATTACAAGAAATACTGTAATTACTAGGTACTAACCCTAAACCTAACCCCAACCCTAACCCATATTAAGTACATGTATTTATCTAATCACAGTACTTTCATGGGTAAGTACACTGTAGGTATACTGAAAGTCAGGAATGACTAAACTACACCAAACTAAACAGGCATCAGTAATACAGAGATATTCAGTAAGTAATTAAAAAGAACAAACTCGCCTTTGGGAACACAAAGGGTTATTTTGATGGTGGCCGACTGCTGATTCATGTGCCATCAACCAAAAAAGCACATTTTCCATATTTAATCACATTTTCATGTCCTCCCTTAAGAGGAAGAACATTCCAGTATGGTGTCTTAATTAATGCTTTAATGCAATGCCAATCATGTTACGTAACGCTACATAACTCCTTCCTCTTCTACACTTCCTCATAGGCTTGAAGATGCAACATACCATACTTAAAGCTGAAGTATGTGCTCCTAATATGCAGAGACAATTATAAGTAAACAATTTTTAGTTTTGTTTCACCAAATAGTGTAAATACTATGTCTCTGCGCTGCTTTAAAAACATTGCTTATATTTATTTGAGTATTTAGACCAATGTGCCGGGACTATATGCTTGTATGACCAATTGCACATGGAGGGAGTGTTCAGGAAAAATCATATTTGCAATATTTTTTTACTCAGTATTTTTTGTGTTGCTTGGCAACCTATGGCATGCATGCCAACATTGGCACATGGAGGGGTAAACACACTGTGTCTCATTCACCCATTCACAAACACATTCACCCACCAATGACGGCAGAGCTGCTATGTAAGGTGCTAGCCTGCCATTGGGAGCAACTTGGGGTTCAGTGTCTTGCCCAAGAACACTTCGGCATGTGGAGTCGTGTAGGCCGGGAATCAAACCGCCAACCTTGCGATTAGTGGACAACCCGCTCTACCACCTGAGCCACATAAATTCCGCAGCTGCATTCCAAGCTACATCTTGATGAATGGGAGGCTAAACAAAAAGTTAAAATGTGACGAGACTGAAGCGCACCTAACAGACTTGTGCATCATGGCCTTTGTAGACATAAATGTCATTTTACATCACTCCAATTTGGGTTGTTTTTAACCCAGCATTTTTTTTAGAGTGTATTTTATTTGATTGCCAGACTTCCCTTTAGCATAATAAAAGGAATTCAAATGGTTGATTAAATGTGAGCTTGCAGTGATTTGAAACAGTGTCATCTAAATAAGTTCACTGCTAGTTAGTTGCTGCTTCCAAATGGGATCCAGGGACCAGCCCTCTTCTCTGGAGTCAGAGTGGAGACCTGTCCATATATGGGACAGCATGGTTTAGGTTGCTCACTTCAAAGCAATCCGTTTACCTCGGTTTAAATTTGTGAATGCCTTCCTATTAATCAGTTTTAAATAAGTTCAAGCCGGGGACCATTTCCATTTCAACATCATTGAGCACATTCAGAGCTGTTTATCTTTTGCAAGGTAAATCTGTTATCGTTATATCCTCCCTTCCATGGAAAATGTCTGGGGTTCAAGCCACCATGTCAAGTTCGTGATATACCAATAAATGATTTGAGGCTGTTTGACAAAAAAGTAGATGGGTGAGGAGATTGTTTTCCCTGCCAGAAGTCTTAACGCTGCAGCCCAAACTCAAGTTGAGGATTGCAATGGTTATGGAAGTGTAATTAGTCACTCAAATGAGCCATTTTGAAACTCAGAAACATTATGTGGCATGTCTCTACACAACTTAAGCATCCAACTGGAGGAAAGCTTCAACTCATTCACTCCAAACCAGATGCCTTTTTCATTCAGTTCAGACTTCAAGGACCATATTAATCAAAGCCTTTATTGGATGCCAAAGGTCTGCTATTGGAGGAACTTAATCACTTCAACCAACTAGAGATTCTCTTTGTGTTTTTGATCCAACTAAAGAGATCATGCATGGCATGGCATCTTTAGTTTAACCAAATTTGAGGTGGAAATGCTACTGCAGTGACATAATGATGATATAACCATTTCAGTTCCTTGAAGGGAAAGTTCACCCAAAAATGAACACTCTGTCATTTACTTGACCTCATCAATTACCGGTGTTGTTCAACACTGGTACACAAAGAGGCGGCTGTGGCTCAGATGGTAGAGCGGGTCAGCTACCAATCGCAGGGTTGGTGGTTTGAATCCTGGCCCACACGGCTCCACATGCCGAAGTGTCCTTGGGCAAGACACTGAACCCCGAGTTGCTCCCAATGGCAGGCTAGTGCCTTGCATGGCAGCTCTGCCACCATTGGTGTATGAATGTGAATGTGAGTGCGGATGGGTGATTGTGGATGGGACACAGTGCAAAGCGCTTTGGTAACCTCTTAGGTTAATAAAAAAGTGCTATATAAGTAAGCAAAATTACATTGCAATATTTTTTTAACAGAAATCTAACAAACTATTAGTAGCATTTATGCTTTTAACATGGAAAAAATACTATTTGCTAATTTGGTAATGATTTTGGAAAAATGGTTCATTGGCGCCACCGCCAATGAGTGGTGGTGGCGTAGTGGGCTAAGCGCATAACTTGTAATCAGAAGGTTGCTGGTTTGATCCCCACAGCCACCACCATTGTGTCCTTGAGCAAGCCACTTAACTCCAGGTTGCTCTGGGGTGATTGTCCCTGTAATAAGTGCACTGTAAGTCGCTTTGAATAAAAGCATCTGCCAAATGCATAAATGTAGATGTAAGAAAAGAACTGTATCCAAAGGCAAAACAAGCTTATTTTTCCAACCGCATTTGCAATTTTTCTTTTTCTTGTTTTAATCATAGACTCCAAAGACATACTTATTCTCAAGTAATTATTAGACTTTTGATAATTAGAAAATTATTTTTGCAGTTCATGTTTCTTCTGTGGAACACAAAAGATGTTGGTCTGAATGTTAACCTCAGTCAACATTCACTTCCATTGCATATTTTTTCCATGCAATAACAGTAAAAGTTCCACAGAAGATAGAAAGTCATTTGGGTTACATAGAAAACATGAGGAAATATTTTTTTTTTCCCCTTTAATTTTTAAGTGAACTCTCTGTAAAATCAATTCATAGTTTTGCTGTATATGATGTTTAACGATTAAAGATGTGGTAAAATATATTTTTTTGAAGATCTGGGAAAGGCTGTTATTTAAATATCCTGACTATCAAAATGATAAGCAACTTCTTAATAAAGAATTCAGAAATCATTAGTGTAAAATGGAAAACAAGTGGGAAAATAAGATTGTAAAAACAGGAGAGCTGCAAAGGGAAACGACCAAGAACAAAAATCCTCAACAATGATTGGTTGGTTGCAAATTAGATGCAATAAAAATAAACGGTGACCAATATTCTGTCTAACATCTTCAATTGTTTTCCAAGACAGAAAGAAAGACTGGAAGATGATACTGTTTGATTAGAACAAGGGTGATGGGCCAAAGACCTTTCATGATTCATGATTGATGAATCTGCATAATTTACATTCTTGTTAGTGTGCGACTAAATCAGAAGAATATGTAGATTACACTTTGAATTGTGAAATAATTATTTGCTGGACAATTACAAAGTTTATCACTTTGCACCAAGCACACATTTTGGTTAAAAAGTGTTTAAAAAAAAAATAACACTTACGAAATCTCATCATTCTGGAACTCCAAGACTCCATGGGTATCTTCAAAGTCCTCTCCTCCACCTTTTGCTGTGCCTTCAATGGTTTTATAGGGGACAACAACTACTCCACGAGCCCCAGAAGTGCGCACCACCTTCACCTCCATCATACCAATGCTTTCACTGACATGAATCATTGATTCCTCAAATGTGAAGGTGCCAGCATGGTCATCATCAAATATAGTCACAGTAGCTGTGGAGGGAAGGCCAAGACCGGCTAATATCTCCAGATGATTGACGCATGTGTTCCCATTGTCCGTTCCTTCAGATATGACCTTGACATTGCTGAGATGGACCAAGAAGTGTTCATCTTCTTCGAAAATGTCATCGTCAATAATGTCCACTCGGATCTCCTTTTCAGTCTCGCCTGGTTTGAAGACTACAACACCCTCAGTGAACTGGTAATCAGAGCCTGCATTGGCGGTGCCATCCACAGTGTGGTAATCCACCGCCACGGTGCTCGTCAAGTCGCCGCCACGTCGTACCACATTCAATGCTACACTTCCGCAGTTCTCAAGACACTGATATGTGCCGGGGTCAAAGAAGATCTTGGAAAAAATATCGTTATCAGAAACTTCCGAGCGAAGATCGTGGACGCCAAGCGCTTTCCTGGCTTGGTCTGCAGCATGCTTCTTGAGAATATTTCCAGCACCAGTCATAAGCCTGGTTGCCTGACAGCGGTAAAATGCACGACTCTTCTGTTGCTGGCTGAGGAATTGATAGTTGGCGAGTTCGATCAGCTGCTCCATCTCTTTATCTGGATGCTTTTGTTTCAATCCCTTCAAAATCCTGGCCATTTCTCTTCTAGCCTCTTCCTCATCCATGTCTTTTTCTTCAATATCCACTGTGCCGTATAAGAATTCCTCACCAGGAGAGTTAAGCATCCCGCCGTCCATTTTGATATTGGCATTCAACTGCAGCTCTGGCTCACCTTCTGTCTCAATGATCATTCCTCTTTGTTTTCCTACTCTGTACCGTTTGTATACATACTTGTAGAAGAGAAGTCTGCGGTCAGCAACCCAAGCTAACAGGACACAAATCGGAAAGAAGAAGAGAGTGAGGAGGCTTTCCCAGATCTCCACGATACCTGGAGAAATCACCGCCAGGATCAGATATAGCCAAATATACGCAAAGACACTCCAAGTGGCCGTGACGAAGAACACCCTCAGGTGCTTGACCTTCCGATGCTCTCCTTCTGGTACTACGGAGACACAGAGTCCAATGATGACAAACATGTTAAAAGCTGCACTTCCAACGATGGTGTTTGGGCCCAGCTCGCCTGCTTCAAAGTTGTGCCCACACACTTCAACCACGGAAAGCAAAATCTCTGGGGCTGACGAACCCAGAGCCATGAGGGTAAGATTAGAGACTGTTTCGTTCCATACACGAACAGTAGTGGTTGTGGATTCACCGTTGGGCTTCTTGATGGTGATTACTTTCTCCTGGGATGTGATGACCTCAATGGAAGCCATGAAGCGGTCTGCGATGATGGACACCCCCAGGAACATGTAGAGCATACTGACAAAATACACAGTGGCTCTGGCCATCTTGTCTCCAAAGGATGGGTTCTTTGGTGTCCACATTGGGAAAATCACCCCTTCTTTGCACTCAAAACTACCACCACATGTCTCAGGCAGAGAAGTTTCATTAGGAGATGCGTCTGTATCCAAACTCGATTTGGAGCTGCCTCCAGCGGCTGGCGTGAGCTCGTGAGAAAAAATGGAGAGAAAGAAGCTGAGTTTGAGAGCGAGAGAAAAATAAGATGAAGTCCCAGATTGGCCCATGTTCCTGGTGAGGTATTTTGTTCCTGTTCTGCCTTACCCTGCAAGGAAACAAATAGAAAGGAGGATTGTTATGCAAGATGGTTGAGCAGAACACAAGACTACTACAAGAAGAGTGTGATTAAAATGTAGAATACTAGGAAGAGTGACCAAAACACAAAAAATGGCTAAACCAAAACCAGTTGCTTGTCTGTGCAAGCAGATTCCAGGGGGGATGGGGGGTGGGAGGCACCCCACCAATACTCAAAACAAGCAATTACACCCCCTCCCCCCTCCAATATTTATACAGTGATCAATGGAAACATGTAAGTTCTTCAGACTGTAACCCCCCCTCCAATGTTCAAGCCAAATCTAAGCCCTTGTATACCAGAAGCATTCAGAAAAACACACTTACACAGAAGATCGTAACCATTGTCTCTATTTATGAGCCACTTAATTAGTTTTACTTTATATGCCAATTAAACGAATAAAGACCAACATAATAATAAACAATAATAGGCAGGTGAAGAAAACACTTTAAAGGAATTTCACAGGTTCAATACAAGTTAAACTCAATTGACAACATTTGTTGCATAATGTTGATTACCAGAAAAATGTATTTCGACATTTCCCTCCTTTTTTGAAAAAAATGTTACAATGAGGCACTTACAGTGGAAGTCAATGGGGCCAACCGGTTAATGTTAAAATGCTCACTGTTTCAAAAGAATAGCCACAAGATGTAAACAACATGTGTGTAAACATGATTTTAGTGAGATAAAATCACTTACTAACATTTTCTGTGTAACGTTACATACATATAACAACTGTTAGTGTGATGTTAACGATTTAATCAACTTTACAGCTCAAATAATAGGCTATACACGATTTAACATAATATTTAAGTGCTTTATAAAATTATGATCTTCACATTTCTGCTTTTAAACCCTCCAAAATTTGGCCCCATTCACTTCCATTGTAAGAGCCTCACTGTAAAGCGGATTTCTGAGCCGAAATGATTTTTGGTGTTAATGTGTCACAAATGCTGTACATTGAGCTTAACTTGCATTGAACCCGGAATATTCTTTTGAGAAGTGTTTTTGGATGGAAAAATGTGCACAACTGATTTTGAACCTGACGACGCAGATATTTGTGCCTCAAAGATGATTAATCCGAGCAGATATTAACCAGACTGTCGCTTTTTACACTATTACTGAACCCAACTCATTAAAACATAGTCATATCTCTAAATAAAGCGCAAATAAACATTCAAATGTGTGTACCTTTCAATGCTTGTCTCCCCTCCGCCACATGTAGATGCAGCTGCGGTTGTGATGCTCGGAGATTGAATCAACCGGACCGTTTACCGGCTGCGCTCGTTCACTCTCATCTTCTACTAGTTTAATTATTCCCGTTGGGGGGAGCTGCGTCTGTGAGCAGTTTGTGGCGGATAGTTGCAAGCTACTTTTCCGAAGTGCTGTAACCATATATTCCCATTTCCATGCGGATTCATGCCTTACCGGAGGAGGGGGAGGCTCCGCTCGGACAGTGAGGTGGCATCATGCCAGTTCGCCCCATGAGATACTGAGAGAGCTGTGAATTCACTCTATGAATTGTATGGGTACACGTTGCATTATAGAGTAAATCCAGCTTTACACATATACGGATGATTACCAGAGTTATTCTACATGCAACTGTTGTAAAGTAGACAGAGATGCATTACATTATTAACACTAAATATAGGTCACATTCTTATTTTTATTTTTTTCATTTTAACTCTATGGACACTAACTGGATGGACACCAGTCTGGTGGTCCTCCATCCACACCTTGATTGACCTGGCTGTGTGACATGGAGCATTGTCCAGCTGGAAAAACCAATCCCCAGAGTCACGGGAACTTTGTCAGGGCAGAAGCAAGCAAGTTTTCTTCCAGGATAACCTTGTACCCTTGTACATGGCTTGATTCATGCATCCTTCACAAAGATGAATCTGCTCGATTCCAGCCTTGCTGAAGCACCCCCAGATCATCGCAGATCCTCCACCAAATTTCACAGTGGGTGAGAGACACTGTGGCTTGTAGGCCTCTCCAGGTCTCCATCTAACGGTGATGATCTGGGGGTGCTTCAGCAAGGCTGAAATCGAGAGGATTGCTTTTTCCAGCAGGACAATGCTCCATGCCACACAGCCAGGTAAATCAAGGTGTGGATGGAGGACCACCGGATCAAGACCCTGTCATGCTCAGCCCAATCTCCAGACCTGAACCCCCATTGAAAACCTCTGGAATGTGATCAAGAGGAAGATGGATGCCCACAAGCCATCAAAGAAAGCAGAGCTGCTTGAATTTTTGCACCAGGAGTGGCATAAAGTCGCCCAACAGCTATGTAAAAGACTGGCAGGGAGTATGCCAAGATGCATAAGAGCTGTGATTGAAAATCAGGGATATTCCGCCAAATATTGATTTCTTAACTCTGTGTTGTTTATAAATGAATATGAACTTGTTTGCATTATTTGAGGTCTGAAAATGCTGCATCTTTTTGGTTATTTTGACCAGTTGTCATTTTCTGCAAATAAATGCTTAGTGGAAAAAAAAAAAAATTTATTATTTAAAAAGTGTGCTGAAGTTATTTCATATATTATTAGCAGAATTTTTTTATTTTATATAGGTACATACTGTATATACTATATAGTAAAATGAATAGCAGCATTCCTGATATTGAACAGCAACTGTGGAAAAGACACTTTTGTGCCCTGCCTTGTATTATGCCATGCCAGATCACATTTGCTATGTGATGTGTCTGGCAGCATTATGCCAATCTGACCTGAAGGGCATCCATTCATTTGAATGATGTGTCTTATTGTGGCAATGGTTCCCAAGAGGGAAACAATGCAGATGTAAACTAGTGGAAATGCACAATGCGTGCATACAGTAGAGGCTGCCTTGCATGATTCTGTATGGAATAGTTTTTAGTTTTTTTCGTCCCTCCTTTTCTTTAAAAATGCAAAAATCAAGGTTAAAGTGAGACACTTACAATTGAAGTGAATGTGGGCCAATTTGTTGAGGTTTAAATGTGAATCTGGAATATTCCTTTTAACCGAAAGTTTGTGGGTCCAAAAGTCTGAGACAGTCTGAAAAGATGCTCTCTCTAGAACATTCTCAAATCATCCTGGAATAATGCATGCAGGCACCAAATACTAAGAAATCATGAAATTGTTTAATCCAACTTTTTACGCAAATTCTTATCATTGTAATATAATTTGTAATGTAAAAACAAAACCAAATTAAATTAGAAAGAGGCAAAATAGAAGCATATTCACTTGTGGTTTCTGACAATTGGACCCTACTGTATAAGAGCTGTTCATTCCTTACATGTTAGGGCTTCAGAATGACAGCAACGATGCAAACACCCCTCGTTTCAGCCACAGCACATCTCAAATGTCCTTGTTTAGAACAAACACGAAATGTTCGAATGCATCTTGGCGTGAACTTGACATCTTGAGGCTTTCGGTGTTTTGGGCTGCTTTCGCCTCAAATAGCTTCAAAGCCTGAGCTCACCACTGACTCAGTGAGGTGTCTTGTTCCCCCTGTAAGACGACTATTTCAGCTCATAATTCCACAGACATGCCAGCCTCTCACGCCTGACCTGGCTGACAAAACCTCTCCACCGTAAATCAAGTGAATAAATAAGCAGGAACATGTTGTCAGTTGCTCTTGGCCAGTCAGTCGATGCAGTCATGACTTGGAAGTCTAGACTCCCTCACTCTCTCGTCTCATTAACGTGAAGCCATGAGGTCAAAATCAGTACGAATGACATGCAATTTACTTTCCAAGTCAACAAAAATGGCACGGTGCAGCTTTTTCCTGCAAGAAAGCTCCTTTTTCAATAGTTCTTTCTTTAAAGGTATAATCCAGGTACAATACAAGTTCAGCTCAATTGACAGCATTTTTAGCATAATGTTGATTGTTTCTTTGAAAAAAAGCAAAAATCTGGGTTACAGTGAAGCACTTACAATGGAAATAAATGGGGCCAACCATAAACGTTCAAATATCCACAGTTTCAATGTTAACATAACTTTAGTAACTTATTAACCGCATCTGTGTAAAATTATAGCCAAGTTTGCAACTTCGTTGCCATGGCAACCTAACGCCATAAACCTTAAATCTCTGTGTGACAGGGTGGACGGTGGGTCCGGGTCAGTATTTTACACACCTGGCCCCTTATCAGGCTAAACAAGCATCCGAGAGGGATAAAAGCTGACTGCGGATGATGGTGCGACAAAGAGAGAACGTTTACAGGCAGCTGTCCATCCTATGTGTGTTTGTGTCTTTTGGTTTTAGTTCTTTATTAAAAATATTATTTAAATTGTCAAGCCGGTTCTCGCCTCCTCCTTTCCATTGAGCTCCTTTACACTGGTGCTGAAACCCAGGAAGGAGGAGGGATACGCCGTAGTGGAGTTCTCGCCGCTACTATCCACCCCAACGGAGCAGCCGCAGCCATCTGCCAGGGGACGGAGGAGACCAGCTGCCTGGAAGCAGAGGAACAGCCATCGACCACGAGGGGAGAAGGGGCTCCTAACCGACCGACTGGAGTGGTCAGGGCCACTGCCAGGGGCGGAGGAGACCCCTACCAGCCGCTGAAATGCAACGGGGTCTGAGACCGCTGACCGCAAGCGGGGAGGGGCCCACTGCCGACCGCCTGGAGTGGAAGAACCGCTGCCAGGGGCGGGGGAGACTCCTTCTTTTCCCAGAGAATGCGGAGGGGCATTCCTTTACTTCAGGGGCTGGCGGACTGCCTCCGATCCGCACGGGGAGGTGCGGCCGTCGTCCGTTAGAGGGTGGAGGAGTGGCCGAGGACCAAGCTACGGCGTATCGGAGAACCTTGTTTTTTTTTCTCTCTCCCATTGCCGTGCCGCGTTGGCCTTTTCCCTCTCTTATATTGTACAGTTTTTTGTTGGGGGTTACTGCACTGTTACAGGGAGTACCCCCCTATTTTTCATTATTGTTTCCCTCCCCCTGTCCCCTCCCAGTTTCAGGAAGGCGGGAATGACCTGCCGGCAGATGAGGCATAATGCACGCCCTCCCCCAGGAAAAGAGGGAGGTGTCGTCATGCCGGGTGATCCCCGGCCTGAGAGAACGTGGGAGGGATGTGACAGGGCGGAGGGCGGGGCCGGGTCGTGCTAATCAAGCATCCGAGAGGGATAAAGGCCGACTGTGGAAGGTGGTGCAACAGAGAGAGAACGTTTAGGGGCAGCTGACCATCATGTGTGTTTGTGTCTTTTGGTTTTAGTTCTTTATTAAAAATATTATTTATATTTTCAAGCTGATTCTCGTCTCCTCCTTTCCATTAATTCCCTTTACACTCAGAAACGACTATAAAAACTGTGATTTAAACAACTTTGCAGCTCATATAATACATGAGTTTTAACTGAAGAATTAATGTAAGTCCTTTAACGAAATTATAAGCATCACATTTCTGCCTTTAAACCCTCCAAAAATTGGCCTCATTCACTTCCATTGTAAATGCCTCACTGTAACCTCGATTTTTGTATACAGGCTCATTGAAGAGGTCAGAAATGCCCTTTATCGCTGCATGCCAGTCCACATTTAGCACTGAATAGGAGCAAACTGAAACAAAATACTTAGAAACGTATGCATTAATGCAATTGATGTCACTTAAAGTTTCCTGAACAATCAAGTTGTTGACACAGTTTACACAAACCTTCCAATTGGTGTTTCATCCAATAAAATATTGTTTAAATACAATTTTGCCTACCAAAGAGCCCCTTGAAACAAACAAGCCTGTGGACTCACCTTTGTATTCCATGTTGTGCAGCCAGAGAGTGTCTAGGAAGAGAGTTGTGTCCAATAACCTGTCTAAATTGAACAGAAACAGGTGCTGTTCCTGGCCCGGTGGGCCTGGCAATCGCCTCTAAACATGGACAGCATAGTTGGGTTGTGGCTTATCGTTCTCCTCTCCCTCAGCAACTTCCATACAAGGCTGTTCTCGGAGCCTGTCACTTGTGAAGCGCTCCTATCTGCCAGCTTCTTGTCGTTAACTGACACGTGCAAGATAAAGGGGCCCCGCGGGCAGGTAGCTTACTTCTCCCTTTGTGTGTGGGCATACACGTGTGTTTGTGAGGAAGGCAGGAATGCATTGAGAACGTAAGAATCACCCCTTGTGATTTTCCACAGTTCCCAGGACCCAAATTGAAGGATGTGACATCCTCTGATCCCGTGAGATATCCTGAAAGGTTTAGAGAAGCTGGCTTATGTCCTTTGGTTGGAACAAGACCAGATGATGTTCTGATACACAAACTGGAGGCGCATGATATGAAACAGAGCTTTAGACTGTAATATGGGAACTGCAAAATGCATCTTCAATGGGCTTCCTGCTCAAGTCATCATCATTTGGTCATCACTATATATATGGTAAATGGTCTGCACTTATATAGCACCTTTTTAACCTTAGTGGTATTCAAAGCTCTTTACACTGTTACCCATTCACCTATTCATACACCAATGGCGGCAGAGCTGCTATGTAAGGTGCTAGCCTGCCATTGGGAGCAACTTGGGGTTCAGTGTCTTGCCCAAGGACACTTTGGCATGTGGAGTCATGTGGGCCGGGAATCGAACCACCAACACTGCGATAAGTGGCCAACCTGTTCTACCACTTGAGCCACAGCCGCCCCAAGCCTAATGCCATATGCGGTATCGGTATATGGGTAGCTGGTATGGAGTGTGTTTACATGCACATACTTAAGTCAACAAGTTGTGTGGTCATGTAAATGTCTTAAACGGTGTTGTTTTATCTGGTAAGGTCATAAATGGTTTAAAGGGATATTCCAAAACCAAATACCAATCAGCCCATATAGATTTTTGCCCATTACCCTGATATTTTATTACATGTAAACACATCTTCTGGCATTTTTACCAGGTTGTGAGTGCGCACAAGTGTTATGTGCAAGATGGTTTTTATGTTTTGACGTCAAAAGCAGATTTGTCGGATATTTTTTTAATCCTTAAACACACACCTCAGATCCTCATTCCACCCCTTGTACCACATACCTCTTTAGTACTGTATTCCTCAATCTTTCTCTTAGAAATAGTTTAATACACACAAAAACAAAGATCACACACACACACACACACACACACACACACACACACACACACACACACACACACACACACACACACACACACACAGAAGGAAACTATAGCAAGTGTAACACATGAACAGTATATGGCTCTTGTCATTTGGGTGTACTAATGAAATGAGGTAAATTGTCCATTTAGGCTCAATAAGTTCCATATGTGTCGCTCAATATGTGTTTGACCTCATTAACTTTCAGTGTGAAATAAATTAATCCTGTTACAAATTTGTCCTGATATGTTGCATCATCTCTTTATTAAAATATGAAGAAAATAAATATCAGAATATACAGCATTATATTCTATTATGTTCTAATTGTCTTAAAAATTCTTTGAAAATAGCTGCATCACTGCCTGGTTTGGGACTTGCAAAGCCTCATCAAAGCCCTGCAGAGGATAGTGAGGACAGCTGAGAAGATCATTGGGGTCTCTCTTCCCTCCATCAAAGACATTTTCAAAAAACACTGTATCCGCAAAGCAACCAGCATTGTGGACGACCCCACACCCCTCACACAAACTCTTTACCCTCCTCCCGTCTGGCAAGAGGTACCGAAGCATTCGGGCCCTCACGGCCAGACTGTGTAACAGCTTCTTCCCCCAAGCCATCAGACTTCTCAATACTCAGAGACTGGTTTGACACACACGTGTCCTGAGTTGCACTTTAATTAACTGTCACTTTATAACTGTCTGCTACCTCAATAACTGCTATGTGCATAGAACATTATCTCATAGTATGTTATGTTTACATTTATAGAAACTGTCATCTTTTTGCACTACTGAGTACTGGTCGGCGCTGCACTGTCTATTGTCCTGTTCATTGTCAGTAATTTGTTGTACTGTCCTGTACTTTTTGCACATGTTTGCACGTGCTCTTTATATAGGTATATATGTAGGTAGTTTATATAGGTATTTTATTTCGTTGTGTAGTCTCATGTGGTCCTATGTTGGTCCTTTGTTGTTTTTATGTAGCACCATGGTCCTGGAGGAACGTTGTCTCGTTTTACTGTGTACTGTACTAACTGTATATGGTTGAAACGACAATAAAAACCACTTGACTTGACTTGAAAATTGTACACATTCTGGGCATTCTGTAGATTCCTTTGTAAAAGACAAAGGTAATGTTTGGTGAAACCACCATGCATTTAAGGGTTAAACAAGCTTTTTTATTATTAATATTATAAATACAAATATGACTTTATTTCTTCCATGGAACACTAAATTAGATTTGTTAGCAGAAAAAAATTATTATGCATTGGTGCTTCTATGACAATTTTGGCTCACATGTCAGCTTGCATGCTCTTCTAAACTCCTACCCTGGTCCTTTGCATTACAAGTGCTCTTTTGATTAGTTGAGCTGATCCAGGGGCAGGGCTAAAAATTAGTTTTGCTCTCCCACTTGCCACCCCATCTCAGACCCGCTCGCATCCTGGAGACGGTGAGCAACGGCTTAACCCGTCCGTGTCACGTATGGTCCATAACAACGTTCCGCCCGTGTCTGGCAGGACACAGCGTTCCGCCTCAGTAGACAAACCACAAAGACAAAGTCATTGTTGTTGTAGCGCCTCTAGTGATTATTTCACTAGAAAACTGCCACGATATGTACAGCTAGACAAATAAAAATCATTTTGCGAAATAGTTTGGTATATTAACATGATTCCATAAGGCAGTGTTATTTATTTATTCATTTAGTTTAGTTTAGTTTAGTTTAGTTTACAAATTCAATGCAAGTCTGGATTGTAAAAAATGTGGCCCATTTTTTTCTCTTTTTTTTCTTCTCTTGTCGCAGTTTGGTTTATCTGCTCACTTGTGTAGTGTGCTTTTTATTCATACAATCTGCTCAGATGCAGAGATCTTCAAAAGAAAAAAAGGATTGATAGAACTGAGGCTAGGCATTGTAATACTGCCAAATTGGTGGCTAGTCTAATGCTGGAAAACTGCCCACACTCTTCATATAAGAGGAGCACAGAAGAATTCAGTACTACAGCAGTGTATGAAAATGACACAAATGGCAGCTGTGTGTGTGTGTGTGTGTGTGTGTGTGTGTGTGTGTGTGTGTGTGTGTGTGTGTGTGTGTGTGTGTGTGTGTGTGTGTGTGTGTGTGAGCGTGTATTTATCACTTTGTGGGGACCAAATGTCCCCATAAGGATAGTAAAACCCGAAATGTTTGACCTTGTGGGGACATTTTGTCGGTCCCCATGAGGAAAACAGCTTATAAATCATACTAAATTATGTTTTTTTAAAATGTAAAAATGCAGAAAGTTTTCTGTGAGGGTTAGGTTTAGGGGTAGGGTTAGGTTTAGGGGATAGAATATAAAGTTTGTACAGTATAAAAACCATTATGTCTATGGAAAGTCCCCATAAAACATGGAAACACTACGTGTGTGTGTGTGTGTGTGTGTGTGTTTATATATATATATAACAATGACTATCAGTTCTGCATATTGGTTATCAAACCCTTAATCATAAAAATCTTCATCTAGATTTCTAAAAAAATACTTCGGAAATTTTTATGCTTGTTTCATCATGACAACTCATCATTATGTAATTCCACATGTCAACAGTTTCTGTTAGCACTGACGCAAAACTAGGAAGTGTGCAATAAATCATGTTCCTCTGATGTAAGCCATTTCAGACATCTAGAAAAACACCAGCCAGAAAATGTCCACATGTCTGATAGACATTGGGAACACACCGTGCATCTTATCCATGTTGGAGTTCCACTAGATCAACTATTTTTAACCATGAATCCAAAACGTCAAGCGCTGGGTGACTAAGGAACAAGCTCTGAAATATATGAGATTACTGGTGACAATCACACCATCCAGAGCTATTTTTTCTTTGTTCATCTCCCAGTCGAACGTGTCCTTGACACAATGAATGATCAAAACAATGTTGATGATTTATTTTCACTTTTGCATATTTAAATATGGCCTGGGCTGTTTCCAGGCATAGGTGAATTAGGTGGTTGCCTAGGGCACCACCAGCTGGGGTTTAGGTTTGGGTACTTATCTTTGAACTTTGGACTTCAAACAACACACTGTGGATGCAGTTTGTTGTTTAGCATAATGTAGGTGAATCTGTATTAGGCTATATGTAGCTACTGTTAGTATACTGTATAGAAGTCAGGATAATACACCTGGATTCTTGGGAGTCACTTAATTTACCCACCTGCAAAGCACTCATGAATAAAATGTTTGATGCAGTTCACTGGCATCATCACCCTCAGCCTGTTCCTGTTCCTGTTGCTGACAGCACGCTGCACGAGTGTTTGTAGCTTGCTAGCCTGCTTAGCTTTGCTTATTCTTATGTTTATCATTTTATCCTTTGCCATTTTACCACATGCTTCATGTTTTTCCACTTTTCTACTGGTTCATCTGTGTGTATTATACCGCAAGCACCTGTTTCTCTCATCATTTTTTCTTTTTTCCGTCTACATCTGCTTGTCATCTCGACTGCGTGCATTTGTTTTCTCCACTGTGTTTAACACATTGATCTCAAACCCTCAGTGCTCAAGAACAACCAAAAATTGCGGTAAGTCATGGCACACTCTCATGTTATTGCTTCCTGCTTTACATGCCACATATTTACTATAGCTTCTTCCGTCAACAGTGAGGGATTCACATGTGATAAATGTAAGGAATTAGTCAGGCTGACCGAGAATGAGTTAAGTTTAATGAGTTAGAGGCACGCATCCACACTAGTGGAGGTCAGTGAGAAAGAGAAGCCGGTAGATGCTGTTTCAGATGCGGGCAGAACAGCGAGCAACACACACTTTGGTTCCAGCTCTAGAGCCCCCGCAGCAGGGCAATTGTGTGACGTCTCGGCAGCATACTCACTCAGCAAAGTGACACCACTCCTTTTAGGGGTTCCAATCGATTCTCTCCACTCAGTGATGCACCCACTGATAATCATGTTGAAAGAGCCCTAATGATGGATGATTCTATTGTAAGGAACGTGGAAATAGAGGCTCCAGCCAACATTGTTAAATGCATTTCGGGAGCTCGGGCATCTGACATCAGATCAAATTTACAAGTGCTGGCTAATGCTAAACATAGATTTTCTCTAATTATTATTCATGTCGGCACTAATGATGTCCGGCTTCGCCAGTCGGAGATCACAAGCGATAATGCTAAAGAGGTGTATGAACTTGCATACATTATGTCAGACACTGTAATATGCTCGGGCCCTCTCCCTAGTCATCATGGTGATGAGGTTTATAGTAGATTAGTGTCACTGAATGGCTGGATTTCTGAGTGGTGTCACAGGATTTATAGACAATTAGAAGAGTTTTTGTGGTTTACCTGACCTGTTAAAGACAGACAGACTCTGCTAAAGGTACCACTCTTCTCTCTAGTAATTTGGCTCATAGTCATAATTATAATAGCATTTGACTAACTGGGGCCCAGGTCAGGAAGCAGACAAACTGGTTAATCCGAACATCTACTACCTGCCTTGAGACGTCACATTGGTCACATAAACTACAACACATAGAGACTGTATCACCTAGATATCACATAGAGACTGTGTCTGTTCCCCAAACTCTTTCTACACACACTCATTTCTATAGAGAAATGGAATATGTGAACAATTTCAGTCAGGATTTGTGGCCCATCACAGTACAGAGACTGCACTTATCAGAGTTACAAATGACTTGCTCTTGTCATCTGATCATGGCAGCATTTCTATTCTAGTGCTTTTATATCATAATGCTGCCTTCAACATGATTGATCACGACATTCTCTTGAATAGGCTGGAGAATTATGTTGGCATAAGTGGACCTGCATTAGCATAGTTTAGGTCCTATTTATCAGACCGCTACCACTTTGTCTGTGTAAACGAGGAATTGTCAAATCAAACAATAGTTAAATATGGCGTGCCACAGGGATCAGTTTAAGGACCTCTGCTTTTGTTCTTATATATGCTTCCCCTGGGAGATATTATCAGGAATCATGGAATAAGTTTCCACTGTTATGCTGATGATACTCAACTTTATATTCACAATTCACAATTATCCAAATTAGCATAGTGTATCAATGAAATCAAAGACTGGATGGCCAGAAATGTCCTTCTACACAATTCCGACAAAACAGAGGTACTAATAATAATTCTCTACTAAAAATAAGTCGCTAATATATAATTTGACTCTCAATGGATGTATAAAATTATGTTTATTTCATACCAATCTGGCCTTTGAAAATCAGATTTCCAATGTTTGTACAATAGCATTCTTCCACCTGAGAAATATTGCTAAATTATGACACGTGCCTTCCATGCTTGGCTCATAAACTATGGAATAGTCTTCCTAACATTGTTCGGGATGCAGACACACTCACTCAGTTTAGACTAAATACTCATCTATTTAGCCAGGCATCCAACAAATTTATCCTTCAACTCACAATTATGTTGCTTTAGTTAGGTCTGCCGGAACCAGAAACATTTATCATGATCTATAAATCTGCATAAAATTGAACGGCATCTACACTAATTTTATTCTATTTGTATCCATGTCTCAACTTCTAGATTCATATCCTGAGGTTACCAGAGCCGGTCAGATCCAGCTCTGTTCCTCCACTACTACGTATCGCTGAAAGATGACGACAAACTACCGTCGGTGCTAGCCAGACTCATCTCAGTTTTTTTACTTCAGAGGATGAACTGATGCCAACTCCAACTGTAAGATATCGGATACTTCATATGCCACTGCCTGAACCTTGGATTTAGGATGGACCCCATCAAACCTCACCAAAATGACCTGCAGGTTGAACTGCGATGCACCTCATTAATCTCGGCCTGCATCACTTTTGTCTGTTGATGGACTACACTCTTGAAATGGAATACACAGACTTTCACTTAATTGCCAACATAAGCCTTCATCAGCCAACTAACGAAGGACATTGTATCTAT
The DNA here is from genome assembly GCF_025860055.1 of Xyrauchen texanus. Taxonomy (NCBI): domain Eukaryota; kingdom Metazoa; phylum Chordata; class Actinopteri; order Cypriniformes; family Catostomidae; genus Xyrauchen; species Xyrauchen texanus. Next base: position 35,000,826 of record NC_068314.1, read on the forward strand.
GTGAACTTCTGTTAATCCAGGATGGACTTCAAAGACATTAGACATTAATTTTAGTTCATAGAAAATGTTTGTTTAAACACTGAACCTTAACACTTACTTAGTTTACTCATTTTAAACCATGACCTGCACTGCACAAAAATAACTAATATTGGCATTATATTCATGATGTTAGCCAGACTGGCCCCCACAGTGAGTCTGGTTTCTCCCAAGGTCCATTAACCAACATCATATGGAGTTTTGTGATCCTTGCCACAGTCGCCTTCGGCTTGCTCACTGGGGTTCTAAATACAATTATTATTTAATTATTTAATTTCTATAAACATTTTACATTCCTATTTAATCAAACTACACAATGATCACCGTAAGACATTATAGATATTATAGTTTCATTTTTATTTATTTTTCAATGCATGATTTCCTGTAAAGCTGCTTTGAAAAGATGTGTGTTGTGAAAAGCTCTATACAAATAATAATGACTTGACTTGACCCCATTGTTCCTGGTCAGAGACAAGAGTGAACTCACACTTCTTGGATCCTACCCGCACCCATACTTGCATATCAAACCTTTTAAGAGAAGGGTGCACCAGCTTTATTCATATAACGTAAGGTAGAAATTCATTTAATTGCCAAAATCAAACACACAACTGCATTTACTGTAAATAGTATGTCAATGATGTTAGCATGCTTTTCTCCCTTAATAGATTGTGGCTTGTGGTGTGAACAGGGGTTCTCCAAAAACCCCTGGAAAACATTGAGGCAATGATGTCATTTGAGTCAGAGCAGCAAAGCTCTGTTTATACTCGTCCAGCGCCAAGCTGAGAAAACACACTGTACAGACTAATTATTTTCCTTTTTATATCGATCAAAATTGCATATAATTTATACCTGAGGCAAGAATAGTTTACAAAAGAAATATCAGCAACAAGTCAGTTTAAATACAAATACATAGTTTGAACAAATAATAGGATGACAAAGACTCGACAATCAATCATTCTTTAAGGAGGCATCTATCATGTCTGACGTCTACAAGATGTTTAAAACAACTTGAGCGTTGACATTTTAGAAGGATTTCCATCTGATGGCTGAGAAAATGGTGTGGATGAAATACAGTAGAGTCGTGAAAAAGGAAAACACCTGAAATTGAAGAGAGAAAAATAATGGCCATATTAGTGGTGTACATAGTCAAGATGCTCAATGTCACGTCTAATGTCTTCTTGTTCTCTGCATTTGTGTTTACAGTAATCTAAAACTGTTGGATCATGGATTTGACCATTGTTTAAGCCCGTGCAACACTAGGAACTCACCACAGCAGCTACATCCAGCTTGTAAATAAGCGTATCTTTGCCTCCCTCTATTAGACCGAAGCCAATGGTTAACAAAGCTAGAAGCACAGACACACTGAGATAGAGGAATGCTGCAAATCCATGGTATGCTACATCCTGAGAAAGAAACAAGAGATACAATTATGTTTGAAATGTATAAAACTTGTTTATCCTGACCAGGTAAAAGTGCTGATATCATCAGAGAGAATGGACAAGAGGAATGAAGACTTCTTTGTGGACCTACCGCGCCTGCCCAAGAGCTTTTGTTATGATGTGACCCACAGGCGAATATCATCATCCAGAGGAAGGTCATGACAAAGCAAAAAATGGACACAGCAATCACATATGCCTGGGGGTTGTAAGGTAATATGTACGTAGATGCTATCAGGCACCACACCAGTCCGCCAAAGACCTAAAAAATACAAATTAAAGAACGGTTTACTTGCAGTTTTACACTTCTCGGGAGGGTAATTTCTTCACTAATGTCTCTTGCTTAAAGTGAAACTGAAATATTGAATGGTTTTATCTTCACAAAACTGAACACACAAGTTCATCCTCATCTGTTTTGCAGTTTAAAAGCATGTAAGCATGTAAAAAAAGTTAAAAGAAGAAAGATAATATTGTAATAAACGCTAAGTACCCATTAACCTCCCAACAGTACAATTTACCAGTGATATTTAGCCTACCAAAGCTTTTTAATGTTAGAGATTAAAGTATTAATGTATCTTTATTAATTATCAGTCTCAAATTGTCTTTAAATATATTGGACTTAGCTTTGGCCGAACAAGATTTCATGTTTTCTTTACATTATAATAAGCTGTTTTCTCATGCACTCAAAAAAATATGATTTATCCATTTCAATTTCATAATAAAATTCCTAGTCATTTTTAATAAAATAATATAAAAAATAATAACTTTTTATACACAATGAAAAGACATGAAAATTTCAGCTAAATAAACCTGAAAAATCAAAATCTTAAAACCTGAGTGAACACTAGAAAACAATAAAGACTGACGATAGAGATTGCTGCCAAATAAATAAATAAATAAATAGGTAACACGCTATTGTACCTTCCTTTAATTATTGATTTACAAACATTTTAATGCTTATCATGTCAATATTTGAATGTGCATTAACTAACAGCCTTGATTTTAACAATAAATACATTATAAATAAATAAAATAAATACATTAACTCATTACATTTTACATTTTACAATATTACATTTTAAACAACTTACAAGCTCTGGCAGGTATAGAATGTCGGGTATGGTGCAGAATATCGCACCTCCGCTTGGCAGGTAGCCCATTTGCCCTGTATTAGACACCATTTCTGTGCACCGGAGTCTCCCGTCTGCACAGGTAGAATGAATGTGCAGACGTTTTAAAGATGTGTGTTTTTAAAGAGACTGAGAGACCACTGGACAAACCTGTTCATCTTGTTGCATTTGATGCATGAAGACCCACCCTGTTCATCCAGCTCAATAGAGAGTTTGCTGGATGGAGGAGGAATGGATGGATGGATGGATGGATGGATGGATGGATGGATGGATGGATGAACGTATGGATGGATGGATGGATGATGGATGAATGGATGGATGAATAAATGGATGGATGGATGAATGGATAGATGGATGGATGAATGAATGAATGGATGGATGGCTGGATGAATGGATGGATGGATGAACGTATGGATGGATGGATGATGGTTGGATGGATGAATGGATGGATGGATGGATGAATTAATGGATGGATGGATGAATGGATGGATGGATGAACGTATGGATGGATGAATTAATGAATGAATGGATGGATGAATGGATGGATGGATGGATGAACGTATGGATGGATGGATGGATAGATGATGGTTGGATGGATGAATGGATGGATGGATAGATTATGGTTGGATGGATGAATGGATGGATGGATGAATGAATCGATGGATGGATGGATGAATGATAGATGGATGGATGAATGAATTAATGGATGGATGGATGGATGGATAGATGGATGGATGGATGAATGGATGGATGAGCAGTCATGATCTAGTTACACATGTGGGTAAAATTTCACTGTGTTAAAAGAACAGGTGAAGTTTGAGTTTCACGGTTGAGTTTCAGAAGCTTTTTGAGTGGTGGATACAATATTTCTTGCCGTTTTAGAATTTGAGGTTTTAATGGACATACTGCATTTTCTTTTTAAATATTTAATTCAAATATAATTAGCCTTTTTTAACCATTATCAGTCACAGAACAGCAGTTTATTCAATGTTAGCCAATGATTTTGGTTCATTGTTTATTATTCTACATATAAGCCTATGATTTATATATAGTGTATAGGTAGTCCAATAAAAACTCTAGTCTGGGCGGTCTGAGGCTGAATCTGTGATAACTAAGTGAGTTTATCTAAAAGGAATTAAACAATCATGTTTGAGTAAAACTACTTAACAAGGCCATTCAGACCAAACGCAACATGTTCAAAAAAAACGTGTGTGATAGAGTCTTCAGAAATTGGGTGTGTATTCGTTGTACATGCCCAAAACTTGTTGAGCGGGGGTGGGGGTTGTTTGGGGGTAGGGTGTTCGTTGTTCATGCCCAAAAGAGTTTCGGGTGGGGTTACCAAACTAGATCGCACAACCTTAAATCCCAGGTAAATACATCCATGCCTGTTACTTTTGCAAGCGCTGGGAAATATGCACCAGTCAAAATGGTGCTCATCTAGATGCTTTATTTTTTTTTTAGATTCTTCGGGCTGTTTCAAATATGATAAAAATCATGCATTAAATTCAGATGTCTCCAACAAGACCGAAAACGTCCACATGTTTGAACAACTTGCCTTTTGAGCCATCATGCGCCCCCTGGAGGAATAAAACACACCGTCCCATAAACAACAGCGGAACATTTTCTGCGCATTTTATCCAGTTGTTACGGGAAGGAGGCGTTGTAACTTTTGTTGTCTGTGCACGTCGATGATCAAAATTTAAGGTTTGATGTGATCTACTGTACGATTTTGGGTCTGTAACCAGCCAGAAAGCTAAAGAAGAAAGACGATACGATTCTGGTGACCTGGTTCACTGCTCTAATTCAGTAACCGAGTTAATGACACGGTTGCTGTAATATTCTGACAGGTAATGCTGAAATTGTGCACGGTTTGTGTTGTATTATATTTAACAGGCTATTAATAACACTTTCGGGTTTTGGCTTCCTTGCTGTCTAATCAGTTCTTATCCGACAGTGTTTTTAAATGATTGAACTTTGAAAGGGAACTGCGGTAAAGTTGCTTTTATGTTGTACATTCGTTAGACATGCGGCCAGCAAAGTTAGGGAGCGTCTCTAAAGAGTGAAACTGAAAAATGCCATTGAATAAAAAGACAATGCATTGGTTACAGAACATATGCAGCCTTATACAGTTGTAAATTGATGATGTGAACAAGTGGAATACATTTATGTAATGACGTTATAACTGTGTAACGTAACAGAAATTGCATTTCACATATAGTTAAAAGGAACGGGGAACGTCAACCCTCCGGCGAGACAAGTATACACACAACATGTACCACCTTGACTTCTTATCATGTCAGACCTCATGCAATGCATTCACACACCTGGCACCCATCTTATATGGCTTTGTGTATGGTAATATGGTTTTATGTGATATTCACACAGTTTAGAAACAAGGAAACCCATTTTTTTTTTACTTTGTGGTTATCACCTGTTTTATATGGAATGTGCAAAAAGGCTAAGTAGTCTGCAGTCAGAGGAGGGGTAAAATAAGTGCCGTCAAGTCGAACAGGTTTGACTTCTCATAGTTGATAATCCACCTAAAGGGTCAAAGGGAAAGATTGCTTGATTGGTGTTTATGTGCTTTGTTGGTCATGTGACCTGATATGACAGCACCTCTAATTCGTATTTGTGAAAAAGACCTGCTTGGATATTCTGCTTTATAACTGTTATGTATGTAACTTTTGTGTAACATGGAAAAATACTATAGGTTTAAGTCTAGTTTGTGTTATGACAAGGAAGTTGAATGTATTTAAGTATGTTATGGAATCAAATTAAGGAAAATACAGCAAACCATTTTTTCAGATGTATTACAGGTGTTTGCAGATATATTACAGGTGGTGTGATGTCTTCAGGTCACATGTTTTCTGAGAATAAAATACAGTAAAAACATATTTCCACACACAGAGATGTGAAAGATGTGTAGCTGGTGTTTAGGAATACATTTCAGGTGGTCGGACATAAGCAGGTCACATGTGAACATTGCAGAAACTCCATATTGAAAAGCCATATTTCCAAGAAATGTAAAAAGTTTCTTAATGTAACTTGTTTACAGACAGTTAATTACAAATGTAAAAATAACCACTTTTTTTTAATGTAGTTACGGAATATGTATAGGCCTATTTTAACGAGTTTTGCGTTTTTGCACTTTTGAGACGCTCCCTAACACGGATTGCGGCGGAGGGATCATTGTATTGCGTTTTTAACTTTTGATGCTTAAAACAGACACATTTATCGATTAACATCATTATTAATTTCTATATGATTTATATGATTGACCAACACTAATTTGTGATTTCTCGAATGTCCAAAAAAAAAACAAACCAAAAAAACTTTTAAGAACAGTTTAAAGTCACAAAGTCATAATGTTTGATATAAATCAAGTTTTTATTTAAAGGAATATTTCGGGTTCAATACAAGCTAAGTTCAATCGACAGCAATTCTGGCATCATGTTTTTACCACACACACAAACAAATAAATAAATAAATAAATAAATAATTAAACTTGCCCCGCCTCCTTTTCTTAAAAAAAAAAAAAAAGAAAATCGACCTTACAGTGAGGACTTACAGTACAGCGGAAGTGAACGGGAATACATTTTGGAGGGTTTAAAGGCAAACATTTCAAGTTTAATTTGATAAAAACATTTACATTATATTAATTCTTCTGTTAAAACGTACTGTATGTATTATTTGTCTTGTTAAGTTGGTTAAATCCGTTTTTAAATCAGTTTTAGTGTTCAACAAAGTTGTAAATTGGATATATTTTCCACACAGAAAAGGTTAGTAAGCAATTTTATCACTCTAAAATCATCTTAATAAGTATATTGTTTACGTCTTGTGTCTATACTTTGGAAACCATGAGTATTATGGATTGGCCCATTGGTCCCATTGACTTCCATTATGCTACAAATGCTATCGATTGAGCTTAGCATCTGTTGAACCTGAATATTCCTTTAAAAGCAATATATTTTTTCAACAAGATTTTTGTATTTCTTACATTAATAAATTCCCTATGATCTGCCTATCACTCTTTTCTATAGATATTGGTGGTGTATGAACATCTTAAAAAGCCTCTGAGTGCTTAAATATCTGAGTGCTTCATTGATAAGTGGAGGGATTCTCCTGAAAGTGGCTCTTTGGCTGGAGTCGGGACCATCCCACCCGTGCGTCATATCAGTCACCTTTGCTTTGAAAGCTTGCCTGATCTCAGTCTAAAAGGACACAGATGCTTCGATGGAGGACCTGTATCAACAAGCACTTTCGATGGTCCAGCCCTGTAGCTCAAGGGTTGCTTTTGTGTGTTTTAACATTTGGAGTGATACTGCCTATTTGCTGTCACCGCTTACTGTACTCGTATTATTTTTTAAAAACTCTGTATCTTGATTCGTTGAGCAATGCAGCTCTACAAGAGAGCTACAGCAGGGCTCAGGATGCCCTGCGGTTCTGGGAGGGTGTGGATTCTGTAGAAAGCCTGAAGGACCCAGTGGAAATGGTGGCTAAGAAACCGGATCTCTTGGTCACTATTGTGACAGCCAGTAGAACGGAGGGTAGGGACTATCACTACCTGTTGCAGGTGACTCAACGGCTCGCGTCGCTCCTTAAAGCCTGCGGCGATAAACCATGTGCCGAGGTCATGCTTTGCGATGTCGAAAGTGGGCCTACTTTGAACGAGGATGCATTGCTTCTGGAGAAACAGTTCCTGGTTGTTCGACGATCTCCAGGTGAGAGGCGTAAGATCAGAGAAGCTGTAAACATCTTCGAGAAGGAGAAAAGAGATTATGTTTACTGCCTGAGGAAGGGATGGGACCTTATGAGGCCAAAAAATGTAATTGTCTTGGAGGATGATGCACTGCCAGGGAATGATTTTTTCCCATTGATTAAAAACTTGCTCTCACGGAAGTTTGCTCTCAACACTCTGTACGTGAAGCTCTACCACCCGGAGCGTCTGCAGAGGTACTGGAATCCGGAGCCGTATCGCATTCTGGAATGGCTGGGACTTGGCATGTTTGGTGCAACAATCCTTCTCATATTTTCCCACTGTACATATCTCTCTTTTACCCTCTCCTTTCATCATCTTCTCTTTATGACTCTTTATGTAATGGCCGTGGTTGAGCTGGCAGGAAGGCACTATCTCCTGGAGGTTAGACGCCTTTCCCCCCAACTGTATGCCGTGTCACCTGCCACTGAATGCTGTACTCCCGCTATGCTCTTTCCGGGCAACGCTTCCATTCGAGCAGCAGAGTACCTGGACCAGGTCGAATGTGCTCCGGGTAATGCTAAAGACATGGTACTGTACAAGATTGTCAGATCGACACCAGGAGAGAGGGCTCACAGCGTTGAACCAAATGCGATCAAGCATATCGGAGCATACTCCTCCGTCAGGTTCAATCCCCTTCGACCCAGGTTAATTTGAAATTAGCACATGCTCTTGAAGAACTTCAGGATAATAGCACAGAGCCTGGATTAGGGCCTTTTGACAAGCTTATCTGAGCCTTTTCCATATACTCTCATTCATTTGGATATGAATAACAAAACAGGAACTTGATTAGCACTATGAAGCACTGTACATGTGACCGCTCGTTTACTGCCGTTCCAGACACATGCACGAAGCTTTCAAACCAATTTATTGGCTAAAGAGTCAAATGTGGTCTTTTTTTAAATTCACACTTTACACACATTTTATATATATTTGAGATTAAATTAAGGTTTATTGTTGTTATATTAGGTATTTACACACTGTGAAATGTCTTGTTGTTTCAACTTAAAAAAGTAAGTTTTTGTGCTGCCTTAAAATTTTTAAGTTGTGTCAGCTTAAAGGAATGTTCCGGGTTTAATGCAAGATAAGCTCAATCGACAGCATTTGTGGCCCCATTGACTTCCATTGTAAGTGTCTCACTGGAACACAGATTTTAGCTTTTTTTTTTAGAAAACAAGGAACGAGTTTAAAGTAATTTTTGTGGTAATCAACATTATGCCACAAATGCTGTCAATTGAGTTGAACTTGTATTGAACCCAGAACAACTTGTCAAATGAGTTTAATGTATTTTAAGGTAAACTTGATGTTCTTAGTTCAATGAACTTTTTAGTTGAGTTCAAACAGAACATAGAAGTTGTAGCAGTTTAATATATTTGATAACCATAGAGGTCATTAGGGCTTGTAAAGGGAACGACGGAAAGGAGGAGGCGATAACCGCCTTGACAATATAAATAGTAGTTTAATGTAAAACTGAAACCAAAAGACACAAACACACACATAGGACGGACAGCTGCCCGTAAACGATCTCTCTCTGTTGCACCACCGTCCACAGTCGGCCTTTATCCCTCTCGGAGGCTTGATTAGCCTGATAAGGGACCGGGTGTGTAGAATCACAACACAGGGCTGTACCATGGTAAAAGTCCAATTAATGGTAAATAACCATGCAGTTGATGATCAGAGACCAACATCTAATCCATTGATCATATTCAAACTTAAGTGTGCCAAAGAGACGTGCATGGGCTCAAATTACAATGACGGTGACAATCATCAAACACTTCATTGAGTAAAAAGATGAGCTCTGAATTATTGCTACTTCACAAATAACTGAAAGCAACAAACAAAACAACTAACAGCATAAATTCATAATATGAAAAGACAGTATCACTGCTATTTGCATCATTAATTCATGCCGCAGTGCATGCTGGGAATCCGAGCATGATGTGCGTAGTTCTCTTGACTTATATTTTTTTATTTCGAACTGAATAGTTTTTTATAAGTTCAGTAACGTATCACAAGTTCAGCAAACAACAACTTAAACAATTGAGTTGTCTCAACAAGATGAATTCAGGGCAGTTATTCTAACTCTACATTTTAAGTTATGATAACTAAAAAAATATAGTTTTTACAGTGCACTTGCTGGAGATATATTCATATTTGACTGTTGACTTTATGCATAGTATAGCAGCAATAATATGCTTTAAGATGATTATTCGTCCAAAAACATGCTTTGAATAATGTTTTTGAATCTTTTGGATGATTTTTGTGCTTGCTTTTGGACCATTGACGTTTATAGAGCTGTTTGTCTTGTAAAATTATTTTTAATCAACATTTGTCAAAATGCAGAAATGAATGGATCTGAGCCTTATGGATGCCGAAATTTGCACTCAGATACTTAAATATTTAGCATTTTAATTTGACAAACATTTGGGTCAGGTAAATTTAATTCAGTCACACTACTTGTCTTTCAAAGATATTTTTTTTTCCATTTTCAGCATGACAAAACTTGAAAAAAAAATCAATTTATTCTTCAAAATCTATGGATTTGATAAAATCACTTTGTAAAAATTCTTTTAATAATATTTTCAATGGTTTGTCTGAATTTATTTTAAATAAAGGTTTATTAAATAAAGGTTTAATGTTATTAGGTATTTACACACTGTAAAACAACTTAAGAGGGAAAGTTTTGTCGAGTGGTGGTGGTGTAGTGGTCTAAACAACATAACTGGTAATCAGAAGGTCGCTGGTTCTATCCCCACAGCCACCACCATTGTGTCCTTGAGTAAGGCACGTAACTACAGGTTGCTCCGGGGGGATTGTCCCTGTAATAAGTGCACTGTAAGTCGCTTTGGATAAAAGCATCTGCCAAATGCATAAATGTAAATGTAAACAGAATATAAAGTTGACTTAAATAAATCAGTATAACTTGCCAATTGAGTTTAATGTGTGTGTTTTTTTCATGTAAATTTGACTTTCTTAGTTTACCATATATAGCCTACATAAAAAATTATGTTTTTTTATTTTATTTATTTGTGTAATAATATGTGCTTTTCTGTGTAGAGTGAAATTGTTTTCCTACTTAGAAATATAAATTATTTGATATCACGATAAAAAGGCACCACCGACAGCAGTAAACTGAAAGAAAAATAGCATCAAAAACTATCAGGGGTGCAATAACATGCAGTATTTTCACAAAGTTGAATTGCATAAATTACATATATATAGTGTACATATATTTACGTTTAGCAGGAAATAAATCTGCAGTGCATATTATAGTTTCTCCAAGAACGATTGTGTATCAGACGCTGGAAATTTCCCGCCCCTTACTGAAACGGCAAATATGATTGGTTAGCAAATATCCAATCAAGTCTGAAATGAACGTTCTGATTGGCGGATCAGCTCAGTCGAACTGTCTGTCTTGCCAGTGCAGCTCCGTGCGCGTTTAGAGAGAAGCTCTGTACATTTTTCTAAATAATAATAATAATAAAACACAATCCACTCAACGGTGCTGCGGCATCGCGTTATTAGATTGAAAAAGTTCCGGGTCAAAAGCTCGTTGTTCTGGCGGCCACACGTATCATCAGTTAATTCATGTGGGCATGCGCAAAATCTTAAAACAGATGGGATGGCATACGACGTATATATGCCCTAGACTACACACCAGAAGCTGTTTCTCTGATTTTCTATCATTGCCTCTACTATACAAGGCGCTGATCTTTTTTTTTTTTTTATTACAACAAAAAAATATACAAAGATTTGTACATGAATATACACTTCTCAACCAATAGAAGTTAACAAACATAAGAAAATGAAAAAAAAATAAAAATAATAGGTTATGCCAGGGGTAAAATTACAATAATTTGTAGTAACTACAAGGCGCTGATCTCTTGTTTGAACGAGTCTTGTGACGTCACAAGCGCTTGTCTGTTTGTTTTTCAGCATTTATGAATGTTAAGATGAGCGGGAAAAGAAACGGTTCCCATCCTGCACAAGTAGGCTATATAATGCCTAATCCTTTTTATTTCACTTTGAAACTTATGGTAACCAAATAATAATACCCCTGTTTAAAAAATAAATACATTATTTAGAATCGATATTTTAGTATATTAAAATATATATTATCGGAAGTATCGATACTTTTAGGATCGATCCGCCCATCCCTATGACCGCGACAAGTTGCAGGAGACACAATCTCTTGGAAACATGTCTTTTTCATCAATGTCTTTGCTCAGTTACTTTTCTTCATTAAAATGAATAACAACAACATCTGATCCGATGAATATAGGGAACTCTTAAATCTGGATCCTTTTTTAGGGAATGAGATGAACACCAAGTGCCATCAAAAGAGACAAAAATGCCCCTGATATTCCAAATATGGGTGCAAAGTAAAATATTGGAAAATATTACTAAAGATGCGACTAATTATACATATTAACATTTTAATGTAATTTGATTTTGCATTACAGTGTATGGATATTAATTGTTTTAAATTTGATTTTAAAAAAAGTATTTGAATAATTGCAAAGTATATATATATATACCCCACACACACTTTTTCATGGGGCAGATGTGTTTACGCTGTGTACTTAATACAGAAAATGTCTAAATGTGTAAAAGTTGAAACTCTCTGGTCAGTCACGTAATTCATTAGATTAACATTTTTAATTGATTGACAGCCCTAAAAATGTATATATTTTTTCCTCTCTCTCTTCCCTTTTTCTCCCCAATTTGGAATGCCCAATTCCCAATGCGCTCTAAATCCACTGCACTCAATTGCTTCTGTCTCTTTATGTAATCTCAGACTGACATGATGTTCGTTGGGGGTCTCTGTGGGGGTCATGACATCTGTTGCAGGGCTCTCTGTTCTTCTATTCTAATCGTTTCTATTTGCAAAAGAAATGTTTGGGAGTCAAAAATTTATATTTCCTATTGACACACTAAATCTGAAGATATAAATAACCATCTTAAGACAATTTATTTTGTGAAGCATCTTATGTGCCTAAGACTTTTGCACAGTACTGTAATTAACTGAAATAATTTGGCGAAGTGATATGGAAGCATTATGTGGTCAAGACCTGGAACTACTTCATAGCCTTCACTTGCATTGTAAGGACCTACAGAGCTGAGATATTCTTCTAAAAATCTTTGTGTTCTGCAGAAGAAAGAAATGGCACAAGCCGTGATATGTTCAAACTTTAGTCCCTGTAACATAATTCGGGTCTGAAAGGGTTAACAGCCAAATCCAAAGGACTGCAAGAACTGAATATACATTGCTCAAAAACAGTATTTTATATGATGTGATTTATATGTAGTTACATTTAAATGCAAATATAACTTTCCTCCATAGATTCCAGAGCCATCATCAACACACTTATTAAAATTGGACCAACTATTCTCATGTTTGGCCAGCTCATAGTGGTGAGTATTCACATTGTGAAGACAGACCAAGTTTCATCGATGTAGACAAGCATCGAAGAGGTAATCATTTAAAATTAAACACAAATGGAAGACATGGTAGGTCCAGAGACACGGGTCAGGCTGTCATCATCTCAGTGGGGGCATGTGTATTTTGTATCATACCTGGCCTCAAATGGCACTTTTCCAGTTCAACTCGCCTCAACTCTACTCGCTTCACTTTTCTAAGCTTGCATTTCCACTGCAGTTTAGTGCCACCTCAATGTGGGTGTGATTATAGGCTCATCGTCATAGTTGCGCCGCCTCTACTGCCGTGACATCATCTTAAACACGACACAAACTGACCAAATTAATAACACGAGCGCTAGCTGTTAGCTACTAGCTCATTGTGCAGCATAATCAGTTTAAAAGTTACATTTGCCTGGTTGTTTTAGAAGCTTCCAATAGCTGGTCAACTAAATAAAGTGAAGCTTTCAAGCAGATTATTGAGTTAACGTATCAAAACGTACCATCCTCCATCATGGATCAACGTCAGTCCAGGGCACTCTCCAGCCCATTGCTCGCTGGTTTAGAGAGCGTACATTTGGTCGAACCACTTCCTTGATAGTTCTGTAGTCACTTAAGTTTTTTTTTTAATTTTCCCTACACTGTTGGTAGATCCGGTGGTAGCCGTGTGCGGCCAACAGCTGATACACTTCCTGAGAGACTTTTCGTTCGCTCATCACTAACGAGTGGACCGTCTGCACCTCGTTTATTGACCATGGTGTGGTTTTGCGCACAGCCATCTCTTTTTTCAAAATTCGAAAGTTGCGTGAATAGTGACGCTGGTAGTGACGATTCTCCCTGACCAATCAGTGATCTGCAGGATTTTGACGTTGTCACATTTAGTATCGGATCAGCTCGCTTGGAACCTCGACCGAAGTGGTACTAAAAAAGTATCAGGTACCAGGTACTATCCACAGTGGAAAACCCCCAAAAAGCGAGCAGAGTCGAGTTGAGTCGAGTTGTATCGTGCAGTTGAAAAGCCCCAAAGGATACATCTTGGTCTCACAGAGGGGGATGCAATTAGTGATTTATGGCTGCATTAAACTCCTGGTGAACCTCATCATGCTGCCAGCTGTATTTTTTTAACAAATGTTGTCCCATCCCTCAGGTCTCCCACCATGTTGCGAACAAGTTGCTAAACAAGGACTACAACTGTTTTCCATTTCATCAGCCACGTACGCACACATGCTCATGGTAGTTGTAGTCCTTATTTAACAACTTGATCGCAACATTTTTTTAACATGGTAGTTTCAAAATTCACTTATGATGACTGTGTGTAATTTATGTTGTAGAAAAAAAACGTTCAAGTAATGCATACCACAGACCTTATTTTACCCCATTTTAGAAACCCCTAAGATATTCCAGAGGGAACACGTGGCGAATTGTCTTCAGGATATGCCAATAAATTGGCATCATGGCTGAACAGTTCTATAGGCTGAAGCTGTTGTTGTTTTCCAGGATCTAGAACTGTGGATGGACTTTTGCAGTGAAAGTTTGAAGCTGATCTCCGGCCTGAAGACTTCAATGAGGACGTCGAACCAGAGAATATCAACATCTCAGACCCTGTATTTGACTTTATATAACTTGCCTGAAACAAAGAATTCCTAAAACAAATCATAAAAGGATGGAAATATATAAATACTTTTTGCATCAAAGATTTTGTCTTATGTATGAAGGATTACTCACACTTTGGGACCACTAATACTCATCTGTTATTCAGTTGTTGACCATCACATTTGTAATCAAACCTGTACAGTTTATATGCTATATGTATATATAGGTTTGTATATACAGCGGGTGAAATAAGTATTGAACACGTCAAAATAAATATTCAGTAAATATATTTCCAAAGGTGCTATTGATATGAAATTTTCACCAGATGTTGGTTACAACCCAAGTATCCCATACATACAAAGAAACCAAAACAAATGAGCTCAGCAAATTATGTTATGTGTAATAATGTGAAATGACACAGGGAAAAAGTATTGAACACACTTACTGATATTTATTTAATACTTTGTACAAAAGCCTTTGTTGGTAATGACAGCTTCAAGATGCCTCCTGTATGGAGAAACTAGTCGCATGCATTGCTCTGGTTTGATTTTGGCCCATTCTTCCAGACAAACGGTCTTCAAATCTTGGTTCTGTGGGCCTCTTCTATGAATCTTGATCTTCAGTTGTTTCCATAGACTTTCAATGGGGTTTAAGTCAAGTGATTGGCTGGGCCATTCTAGCAGCTTTATTTTCTTTCTTTGAAACCAATTGAGAGTTTCCTTGGCTGTGTGTTTGGGATCATTGTCTTGCTGAAATGTCCACCCTCGTTTCATCTTCATCATCCTGGTAGATGGCAGCAGGTTTTTGTCAAGAATGTCTCTGTAAATTTGCCCATTCATCCTTCCTTCAGTTATGTGAAGTTTGCCAGTACCATTTGCTGAAAAGCAGCCCCACATCATGATGTTCCCACCTCCAAACTTCACTGCTGGTATGGTGTTTTTAGGGTGATGTGCAGTGCCATTTCTCCTCCAAACATGGTGTGTATTATGGCATCCAAACAGTTCAATTTTGCTCTCATCTGACCACACTATATTCTCCCAGTATTTCACTGGCTTTTTCAAATGTTGTGCAGCAAACTTTAAACAAGCTTCAACATGCTTTTTTTAGCAATGGAGTCTTGTGTGGTGAGTGTGCATACAGGCCATGGCGGTGGTGTGCATTACTTACTGTTTTCTTTGAGACAACAGTACCTGCTAATTGCAGGTCTTTTTGAAGCTCTCCACAAGTGGTCCTTGGCTCTTGGACAACTTCTGATTCTTTTCACTCCTCTCTCAGAAATCTTGTGAGGAGCACCTGGTCGAGGCAAATTTATGGTGAAATGATGGTTTTCCACTTCCGTATTATGGCCCCAACAGTGCTTATTGGAACATTCAGAAGCTTAGAAATGCGCCTATAGCCAATGCCATCCTTATGTTTTGCAACAATTAGGTTGTGAAGGTCTTGAGACAGCTCTTTGCTTTTACCCATCATGAGATGTGTCTTGTGTGACACCTTGGCAATGAGACCTTTTTGTAGGCCATCAGTTGGGACTGAACCAGCTGATATTAATTTGCACTGACAAGGGGCTGGATTGCTTTTTAATTACTGATAGTTTTCAGCTGTTGTCTTGGCTTTCCACCTCCCATTCTTCATGTGTTCAATACTTTTTCCCTGTGTCATTTCACATTATTACACATAACATAATTTGCTGAGGTCATTTGTTTTGGTTTCTTTGTATGTATGGGATACTTGGGTTGTTACCAACATCTGGTGAAAATTTCATGTCAATAGCACCTTTGGAAATATATTTACTGAAAATAATTTTGACGTGTTCAATAATTACTTCACCCGCTGTATATGTGAATATACATATATATATATATATATAGGCTATAGATATGCATTACTCATAAGAAATAATGTATACTTAAGAACTGAAATGCACTCTGTTTTGATAAATTCTTTAGTCATAATGTGCTTTCAAAAGTGCACCAGCAGAGAGCGAAATACCGCGAGTAGAGCACGAGCATGTGGTGCTGCTCGGAGAGGAAGAGTGATGTGCGGTGCTGATGCTGGGAACCACACGGGCGGGGAGCAAAGCAGCGAGCATCCAGCATACTTAGCAATGGTGGAGAAAAATCTAAAGAGTATATTGACGCATGAAACGAGGTTATGAGCCTCCTTTCGTAAGAAAATGAGCAGGTAATAAGCGCTTTATCTTGTAAACATCGCCCTTTTACAATATGGCTGGTGTTGTGGTGACAGGCCATGTCTTATTGGAGGACGGCTGACATTTTAAAACGGGCTCCGTTGGCATGCCAGCTGAATTTAATGCATCCAAAATGACTGCAGAAATTATTCAAGGAAGATGGAGATATTGTATGCGTTTACTGATTTAAGAAATGCCTCTTGGACCTCTGGTGTCGTTGGGATTTGTAGTTCTGTTTGGATGCGCTGCTGTGTGAGCATGTCGTTTTCATTATCGGTCTTTTTAGCATCTTTGACCCAGTGAACTGTTCAGGGGTTTGTTCTCTCTCTCTCTCTCTCTCTCTCTCTCTCTCTCTCTCTCTCTCTCTCTCTCTCTCTCTCTCTCTCTCTCTCTCTCTCTCTCTTATTTAACTTTACAACGTAATGGCGGTCAATTTATTAAGCCAATTTGCCGCCCATAGAATGTATATTGCTATTTTAGGGTAAGCTTGTAGGTTCACCCATTAGAAGGGCTCTGCTAGTACTATGGCGAAGGCACAGCTCATGAATAATAAATAGGTCATGCTGACGTTGCTTCGTAATCCTTACTGAGGCGTTCTGTCACGTAACTTGTGTGAACGCCCCCTTTATTGCCTTGCTGACTGTCTATTCAACGGTTACCAGCGCTTGTATATTAGCCAATCAGATGTGTCTACGCTATGCAACGTAATACATATGTATAAGGGTCTCTTTATCATAGTGGGATTGACGGATTGGCCGAGTTCCGGTTATTTCATGAGCGTCTTGCGTCCTCTACAGGTTGTAAACAGTCACTGCATGGGTGTTTGACGCGCTGCAGTGCGGACCAGCGCATAGGATGCGCGACCGGACACTTGCGTTAGGTTGATGTTATGTATGCATCCAAATGCATTCGATGGCTCTGTTATCTGGATAGAATAATATAATATAATATAGGCAATAACCTTGTACCTTTGCGTCATAAACTTGTTTGCGTGATTTTATTTTATATGCATGCTGCTTCCAGTAGGTGTTTTGTGATTGTTGGCTTTGAGCGCGTTAGCTATGATTTATCAGTGCGACTGAAGAATGTTTTGTTTTATGCATAAATTACATTGTAAAGCCTAACATATTCCGATTCAGTTTATGTCAGTTAGTAGTAAACCCGCTATTCATTTGAGTGCACTTAGAGATCATTTTTGCATCATGTTGCATTAAGAATAAGAAGCCGAAATCGGGCGGTTTATGATTTTAAAGAAGGTCCCAGCTGATGGTTTGTGTCACCGCAAGGTCCCAAATGAAGATTTCAAAACGACGGAAAGGACTGACTTTTCGTAGTCTCTGTGCCAGGTAGGGTTATAGCATCCAGTTGCATTTAAAAAAAATATTAAAAGAAAATGAAAGCATGTGAAATAATCTGGAGTGAAGATTGCAATGAAATGTAGCTCTAAACATACTTGCAATAAATTGTTCTCTTTGTAAATCACTTTGAACACTGTGTACATTTCCTACAAACTTTATTCCAATTCTATGATAAAGACCCATGCTTTAAAACATTGGTGCATTAAAAAAAAGCATTACATATATTCAATGTCTGTCTTTCTCACTGACCCATACTGTATGTGTTGTGCTGTAATGTGTGTATGATCTGTGTCCATTTCACTATATTGCACACCAGTATGTTTTTGTTGTTGTTCCCTTCAGTTCACAGGGCTTTGGTGATCACTTTTAGTAATTTCAAGTCAAAGATGCACATTTTTTGATTCAATAATGCATGTATCACATTTCTCTGGGACATTGAGTGCAAACTGACCTCTGTGACATTCGTCCGTATGGATTGAGTTTCTTTTGACCCATGCTTGCCTTAAGATGGATGGTGAGTGTTATTATAGTCGAGTAACAGAAGAACTACTGATGAACACTGTTGGAGATATTTAGACATACCTAGGGCAGCTACAATCCGATTTCTGTGCCAAATCCTCGATAACTGGCGTACGGGATGAGACATCATAACAACTGAATTTTTAAGTAATAGTTCACCAAAAAGGAAACCTCTGTCATCATTTACTCACCATAATATCATTCCAAATCTGTATGGCTTTCTTTTTCACTGTGGAACACAAAAGGAGAAATGTTGAAGAATGCACTGGCCACTATTTTCCTTCTAATGGAAGTGCAAAGGGACTGAGTCTGTCAAGCTTCCATATGACAAAAACAGCACTCTAAAAGTATCATCAAATTGACACATATGACTGATGTCACTATATGCATTTTAGCGAAGATTATCAGTATATAAAGACTTAAATGTAGGTCGGTTCCTCTAAGAAAGCTGTCGCATGGGTTCATAAGACTTGGAATATGGTGCACAAATCATATGGACTACTTATATGATGCTTTAATGGTGCTTTTTGCCATTTTGGCTCTTGAAAGATCCAGTCCCCATTCACTTTTATTGCAAAAGAAAAATCATAATTTTGTTTTCCACGGAAGAGAGATGTGTGCTTGGAACAACAAGAGTAAATGTTTGTAAATGATGCCAGAATGGACATTTTTGGATGAACTTTTCCACTACAGGAATGTTCCAGGTTCAATACAAGATTAGCTCAATCGAGGCACATGTGGATTACCACAAAAATGCATTTCGACTGGTCCCTCCTTTTCTTTAAATAAATAGCTACAGTGAGGCACGTACAATAGAAGTGAATAGGGCCAGTATGTAAATGTTAAAAATACTCACTGTTTTTAAAGCCACGAGATGTAAACAATATGGAAGTTAGCATGATAGTGGGATAAAATCGCTTACTAACTTGTTGCCATGACGACAAAATGCCGTAAACCCTAAAACGATTTAAACAACTTTACATCTCAAATAACACAGGTTAGGTGAGATGTTCACAGTTTTAACAGGACAATTAATGTAAGTACTTTTTGAAAATTATAAGCTTCATATTTCTGCTTTAAACCCTTCAAAAATTGGCCCCATTGACTTCCATTGCTAGTGCCTCACTGGAAACATGACTATGCTTTTTTTTAAAGAAAAGGAGGGACGAGTCGAAATGATCAACATTATGCCACATATGCAGTCAATTGAGCTCAACTCGTATTGAACCCGGGATTCGTCCTTCAGCAGACCGTAACGCTCACTCAACGTTTCAAGCGCATTCAAGCTACTTGAAACCCAGTTGCCCTGAAAAGAATTTGGGAAGTATAACAAATCTCTTCTCTTGTTTTTCTGGCTTGTAGGCTGGCAAAGGAGGGTTTTGGCATCGACTAAATTGGTCAATTGCAAGATATTTGTCAGAGTCGTAAGGTTTTTGAAGAGATTTGTAAACATGGTGAGAGTGTAACCCCGTCCTGTATACAGTAGATCCCCTCTCCCTTCCTGAAAATGTGGCTGCACTGCACTTTTCAGAGTTTGATCACTAAATGGCTGTTGACGCTTCCCTTCCCTGGGATTCAGAGGAATTTGAATGATACGTTATTAATTGAGGTGACCTGAATGAAATCCCCTCTGCTTTTCGCTCACAGTAACCTCACATCCCATGGGTCCCCTGGAACGAAACTTAGTTTAGCAGAACGCTCTTATGCAGATAGAGGTGCAAGCTGTGGGATCAAACGCTTTAGCTCTTTTGCTAGCATTACAACCTGTACGCTAACAAAACACTTAAGACTGTTCGAACCTTTCTTGCTATGTTAGAGAGAGACGCTTGTAATGGCGAGGTTAGCGATAGATAGCTGGTTATTTAGAAACTATCAAGGATCTCTCTGTGTCCTATGATGTATTCCATTTATTTGGGGGATGAAGCAATGGCATTTCCACACATTGGCAGACCTTCAAACTTTTATTCAAAGATGATTTTCATTTAGTTACAAATACGGCCATGATAGTAATTGAGGATTGGCTGTATTAAACATAAAGTTTTGCAAAATCTTAAACCAGAAAATCTTTTTTTTTTTTTTTTTCGTTTTTAGGACACTGCACAAAGTATCTTTGACTTGTGTTCCAGTAAAAATGTCTAAACATTCTTAAAACAAGATAGCAATTGACTTGAGAAGAAAAATGTCTTCGTTAATGCTTAAAAGAAGAAAAAACGATTTGCCAATGGAGTTTATTTTTCTTACCCATTTGGCAAATAGTGTCATAAACTCCTCTAAAATGTGTTCGATATCTCTGAAAACAAGACTTCCTATCATGATGCAATTACTTAAATTACAAGATGACAATTGTGAGATGTTCACTGGGATGTCCTGGGACCTCAGAAATGATTTGTTTCTAATGCAAAACTAATAACAATAAAATGGCTTATCAAACAGAAATATATGTTCATTAACTTTAACTGTTTAGGCCGCTGCCATATTGGTTCTTTTTACATAATGTCATGAATCATTAGTCGGAGCTTTCATAGAATTCATTGTAGAATTTCATTGTAATTATGAGTTCTACGAAGTGGTGTGTTATCGTCAATATTGTAATATCCGTGATGCACAAATAACAAAATTATGTTTATTCATCAACAAAAACAGAACCAGGCCATATAAGCCATGAAACCTGCAACTACACTGTATATATATATATACATTGATCACCGAACATTAAAACCACCTGCCTAATGTTGTGTAGGTCCCCCTCATGCCACCATAACAGTGCCAACCTGCATCTCAGACATGATATTCTTCTCAGCGCAATTGTACAGGGCGGTTATCTGAGTTACCGTAGACTTTGTCATTTCGGACCAGTCTCGCCAATCTCTGTTGACCTCCCTCATCAACAAGACATTTCCGTCCACAGAACTGCCGCTCACTGGATGTTTTTGTTTTTGGCACCATTCGGGGTAAACTCTAGAGACTGTTGTGTTTGAAAATCCCAGAAATACTCAAAACAGCCCATCTGGCACCAACAATCATGCCACGGTCCAAATCACTGAGATCACATTTTTCCCCATTCTTCACATCCCCATGATGTGAACATTAACTGAAGCTCCTGACCTGTATCTGCATGATTTATTCACTGCACTGCTGCTACATGATTGGCTGATTAGATAATCGCATGGATGATTGTTGGTGTCAGACGGGCTGGTTTGAGTATTTCTGGGATTTTCACACACACAGACTCTAGAGTTTACTCCGAATGGTGCCAAAAATAAAAACATCCAGTGAGCGGCAGTTCTGTGGATGGAAATGTCTTGTTGGTGTATATATAAAATTGTTAGGCCTACATGGTTTTTTGTTTATATGCATTACTTGTACTATTTGCAAGTATTTACATTGATATGTAGAACAAGTGTTAAAATGGTACTGTCTCTTTAAGACAACTGGCTGCTCAGAGTTTTGGTTGATGAATGCATATAAATGAGAGTGAATTCGCACATCTTCTTTATTAGAAATGATTGCAGAGGTATTGTCTTTGGACACTCATTAAACAGAACGAGTCAAACTTCGGTGCTGATCGTCCTATTAAAAGATCGATCTTGGGATTTCTAGAATAGGCGTTGAGTCTATAATTTTTTAATGTTAAATCTATATTTTTGCAGAGTCCTGATCAATATTAATTGAAGTCATGCATTTTGTTTTATAGGTTAAACAAAGCAAAATCCAATTCTTTTTGTTTACCCCTTGGCATCTGCTTTTGTAACCCCCGTTGGGAATCACTAGTTTAAAGGATGTTTAGACAGTTTTACTGGAAAATAAGACAAAAATACTCTGTAAGAAAATGCATGTTTACAGTGAAAGGATGAGACGTCATGGTCAGAGACGAGTTGAAGCGTTCCATGCTTCTCCACACTCTCAAGACAATAGCTGTACTAATCACAACAATATACTGTAACTAGTTTACGTAAAGGAGCCATTGATAACCAACCACGGCAAGGTGTGGAAATGCTGGCTTTAGGAACTTCAGTTGTTTCTCAGTGTTCAGAATCCAATGCATAGTGATTAAACTCTCCACTGCTCGCATTCTTTTGCCAACTCATGTGAATTTGGACCAAATGAGATTACAATGCTTAGATTTTCTTTAACGACATAATTATTCTGTGTGACCGCCTGTGTTGAGTCTAACTATACATGCAGACATCCAGCCTTAGCTACCAATTC
Organism: Xyrauchen texanus; assembly: GCF_025860055.1. Lineage (NCBI taxonomy): Eukaryota > Metazoa > Chordata > Actinopteri > Cypriniformes > Catostomidae > Xyrauchen > Xyrauchen texanus. Next base: position 35,023,469 of record NC_068314.1, read on the forward strand.
ACCTTGTTTACTTCTATGAAGGGTACATCAGTGTTGGTGTCATTATCTTGGCACATGAGTTGGCAATATTATGCTCTTTCACTCTACTTGGCTGAACTATTTCTACCTAATGTCATAGTGCAGTTTGTTCCTGGATTTCTCTGTAGAGCACTTTTTAAAGATGCCGCATTGGAGACTGCAGTTCTTGACGGATGCTGGGCTAGGCATGAGTTAGCTACTGAGCGACTGAATCTGATCTGAGCTGGACCCTCTGCATGTTTAACCAACAAACCTCTGGTGCTGCATGCCAAACAGCATGATATTGGGTTCTAATCTGCATTTTTCTTTAACTTAATTTATTAAAAGTATACCTCAAGCATTTAATGCTAGCATTCATATTATCTATTTTCAGCCATGGTTTCAAGATATGGACTTTGAGGTGATAGTAGGGCAGTGGGAAACAATCAAAGTTCTTGAAAATTACTAATTTCACTTCCGGCGATGTTACGTAATTACACTGAAAATGGTGGTTGTTCTCCATCTGGAATGCTCGTTTCAGTAGTTTCTTATGGAGACCCGAACCTGAAAACTGTCCAGCAGCAATTAGAACCATCTTGGTGCCACCCAGTGATTAGTCAGGAAAACTGTGAATATGACAAATGGTTGGTGGGTATGAGGTGACGTCAGCTGAAAAGGATAATTGTTTCAGAGGTGGCATCCCAGTCTCATGACAAGTCCTAATACAAGATGGCTAAATAGTAGGAAATCATACAAGTTCTCCTATAGAGAAAAATAAATATCGAACTCGAGGAACAAACAATGTTATCAAGTTTAACCCCTGATCCAAACCCTAAATATAACCATGATTTTTATAGGAAAATCACTGTTGTGTACCACGGAAAGAAAAAATAAAACATTGGGGTTTGGAATAAGACTAGGGTAGCGTGACATACACCAGTCATTTGTTTTGCATCAATAAATATGGAATGAGTAACCAAATTCAGTCTGATCTCATGAAATTTACGTGACCGTGGCAAACCTTGGTAACACTTTATTTGGATGGTCCCAAGTAGATATTTAACTGACTATAAGTGTCTATTTAACTGACTGTAAAGGGATCAGTGGAAAAGATGGGCAAGGAAGAGGCGAGAACCGGCTTGACGATATAAATCATAGTTTAATGGTAAACTTAAAAGACAACACAAACACACATGACGGACATGTCCGCTAACGATCTCTCTCTCCCGCACGGCCCTCCGCAGTCAGCCTTTAAACCTCACGGAGGCATAATTAGCCTAATACGGGACCGGGTGTGTAGGATCACGACCCGGCCCCGCCCTCCACCCTGCCACACTGACTATAAGTGACTTATCAACTGGCTTGGTATAGCTATTAAACAGTGTTTCAACAAACATTCAGTAGACTATCAATAGCCTGTATAACAGCAGCAAAATAAAAGTTTATCGACTGACTTACTATAGCTAGTAAACAGTGTTTCAACAAACATTCAGTTGACTATCAACAGCCTGAACAGCAGCAAAATAACAGTTTATCAACTGGCTTACTATAGCTAGTAAACAGTGTTTCAACAAACATTCAGTACACTATCAATAGCCTGTATAACAGCAGCAAAATAACAGCTTATCAACTGGCTTACTATAGCTAGTAAACAGTGTTTCAACAAACATTCAGTACACTATCAATAGCCTGTATAACAGCAGCAAAATATCAGTTTATCGACTGACTTGCTATAGTTAGTAAACAATGTTTCAACAAACATTCAGTACACTATCAATAGCCTGTATAACAGCAGCAAAATAACAGCTTATCAACTGGCTTACTATAGCTAGTAAACAGTGTTTCAACAAACATTCAGTACACTATCAATAGCCTGTATAACAGCAGCAAAATAACAGCTTATCAACTGGCTTACTATAGCTAGTAAACAGTGTTTCAACAAACATTCAGCAGACTATCAATAGCCTGTATAACAGCAAAATAATAGCTTATCTACTGACTTGCTTGCTGTAGCTAGTAAACGGTGTTTCAACAAACATTCAGTAGACTTTAGGTAGCCTGTATATAGATCTTTACTAATGACCTTTTAATGAAGTGATGTTCTCAACAATAATGCAAGTAGGTCATTAATAAAGATCTATATACAGGCACACTGAACAGAAACACTGTTTACTTGCTATAGCACCAAGCTGATAAGTCACTTATAGTCAATTAAATATCTACTTGGGACCATCAAAATAAAGTGTTACCCAAACTTTTTGCAAACCAAAATTGCGTGCTGCATTGCATGTTTGGCTGCAGTTTCCCAGTGAAATGTCCAGTGGGGGGCGCCAAAAGCGAGTCAAACGGTGTCGTTATCAGATGAGGTTTGTAAGGTGAATTATAGATGAATGTTTCGATGAGTAAAACGACCTCCTTAATTTAATTTACTTAACTGATAGTGTCCAAAAAATGTATTAGAGGTGAAGAAAACAGACATCATTAACCTTAACCAGTGCCTAAACCTAACTGATAATGTTTTAAAAGCAAAATAACATTTTTACTGAAGCAACCATGTGATTTTGTGCCAACCACGTTTTCATGTGACTTTGGACTTATGTTCACTTTTGTTTTGGGCGTTCTTGGCCGAGCTCGAACGGCAGTTTGCCATGTTCAAAGACCTCTATCAGGTGAGCTACTGTGCAAGCTAATCATGGTGGAATAAGTGTGTGAATGTAGGTAAGTCTGTATTACAAGTGTTAAAATATATGTTTTTTAAATGATGAATAAAAGTAAAATTGTTTCAATATCATAACATAGCAGTGTGTGAGTAATAGTATGAAATGTAAGTGTTTTTAAAGCCGTTGTACTCGTGATACATGTGACAGTAATAAAACACACATTTGTTTTAGCGCCTCTAGTGTTCATTCTAGGAAACTGCGGCAAAGCGTAGAAAACTGCCTAGAAAACTTTGTAAAAGTCAGTTAGCAAAAATTTTGTTATAGTAACGTTCATTCAATGAGACTAGGTTGATCAAGACTTGTTCTCAGACGTTTTCTTTCTTTAAATAAAGTCTTGGATAGGAGGTTAGATAAAATCTGATTCCTGTATTGCACCGATTTTTTTAAGTCTAAAAGTCGTTCCTTTTCATATGTGCCAAGTCGTATGATATCTTGCAATTACGTACTTTCGAGTTGCCATGAGACTCTCTTGGAGGTGGAGCAATTTATTACATTTTGATGAAAGATTACAAAGTGTGATGAGGATGAGGGCGGGGCTGAGCCGTGAGTCCACATGGCCGGCCCCCAATCGGGCTAATTAGCCCAGGAGAGTGAGGCCAAGCCCTCCTCCTCATCACTCAAAGATGCAGCGATAATCGCTCGCAATAAGACCAGCAAAGTTCACATTCAAATGCAGTTTCTCAGAAAAAATAGGAATCAGTTGTACACTTTGTACAGTATCTGTAAAATAGCATGTGCTTTATGAAATATTCTCACAGTGTATTTATGATGCTAGTGTGGTGAACCTTTTCATTCATGTGCTTTCTAGATTTTTTCTGGCTATTTCCTGAACGCAGGTATTCGGGTCAAAAAGTACATGAGTCACAGATGTGCCTTGTACTTTTGTCTGTCTGCAAACACCACAGTAACATTCTGTATCGCAAATAATGCCGATGAAAAATAGAATCAGAATGAGGTAGATTTAAATGTCAGCATTTTTCCTCATGAATATGTATGTTTATGTATTCATAAGAATAAATTGGTGTTTTTATTTGACTACCTGCCATTTGTACTCAATTTAAGGGCATTCCAAAGCTAACTGCCATCTTTGGAATGTCATTGTTCATTGACGTTTGACTGGCCGCTGCATGTAGAAGCCAGCTCAACTGACCAAATGCACGCCGGTAAGACACCAATAGTGGTGCATCAGAGACGAATAGCTAAGTTAACATGGAGTTTGGTGGCTTTTCACAGATAAATGGCTCGTTTAAGTTGGGGGCTGCCAGAGTGCTCTCTGGGTTGCAGTGCCTAGCGCCAGCTCTGCAGGACAACGCCAACATGAACGGCACTGCGGAGCAGCAGGATATTCTGCCTCCAAACTGCATGGTCAAAGAGAGATGGAAAGTGGTGGGTATTTGTGAGACACACAAACGTAATACACACACATTCATACTGATACTCCAACACAAACACCAGGTGACTATGACAGTCCATTTATTTAAAAATCCCGGTCCGTCTTCTCAATACAATTGCAGTTGATAGTCTCACTTTAAAGCTAGAGTAGTTTCGCTTAAAAGTAGACCATGTGTTTGTTTTGTGTGTCATATTCCATGTCTGTTCCAAAGGCGTACGCTAGGTTTCGGTGAGAAACAACCCATAATTTAAGTAATTTTTTTGCATATTCATGAGCGCTATGAGAGAAGGTTTAGGTGATAACTTGAATTGTTCAGCGCTAAAAGCAACTACGGTTGATTTAATGCATTAATAAAGTGTGATTATTATTAAAAATGACGCTTAAAACAATCGGAAGACGATAAACGGCTTATATTCAATGATAAAAAAGTAATTCAATAAAAAGGACTAATTACTAAAATATTGTAATCAGATTACTGACTTTACTGATTAATTAATTGAAAAAAGTAATCACATTTCTAATGACTTTTGTGTAACTTTCTAAAAAACACATTTCCAAAAGAATTAATGACAAACGAAATAATGTCTATTTTCCTCGTCTATTTTGACTCTTTATGGGACCTTCAGCCCTAATAGATGAACATACAGTATTAACATAATTCATGTTTTAAATGTATTCTACATATATCATATTATTTAAGTAATATGTGTTTACTAGGGTTACACATTTCTAAAACCTAACCGAAAGTCAAGAGTGCGCTACAGTACATTTTGTACTAAAAAGTAACTCGATTACAATATTAAATTACTTTATAATTAGATTAGACCTCTGTACGTAAATCAATCAAACAATATTTTGACTTCTGAAGCCACTATTTGGCATGGCAAAAAGATTTTTAGCCTATTTTTAAGATTTACGCATCTCAATTTCATAGCATGATTGAATTGCGTAATCTAAGGCTTGAAGAAATGCATGTTGTATTAATTATATTTTTTTGTAAAAGATCACGCAGTTCAGTTTGATTGAATTTTGTAATAAAATTAAAATGCTTAAATCTTAAAAATTGGCTTAAATATTTTTTCTTTTGATTGTTTAATCAATGATTTACTCGTCTGCCACAATGATGTAATGTCTTCGAATTATCTGAATTATTTATTATTTTTATATTTATTTGTATTTGTATTATTTATTGAATTAGCTTTATTCGGGGGGATTTTCAGCTATTATTTATTTATAAATATATATATATTTAAATAATCAGCATGTACACGTTATGATGTATTTCAATTAAGAATTTAAATATAACATTTTATTATTATTATTATTATTATTTTTTTTTTTTGTGAACTGTTCCTTTAAATGGTATGCAGTGACAGGACCTAATATGCGAACGCTCCCTTATACTGTATATTTATGTAAACTCGAACCTTAAATCTTGTAGTTGTATAAAAGAAAACACTATTTTTAACTACTCAGTTTAATTTTAGACCTAATTTAATGTTAAAACTCCAGAATTACACATTTTGATATGTGGGGTTCCCAGAAAAACACTGTGTGTGTGTTTGTGTGTGTGTGTGTGTGTGTGTGTGTGTGTGTGTGTGGTGTGTGTGTGTGTGTGTGGATAAATACTGTATATATGAGTGAATGAGCCTCATCTTTATCATCTCTTCTGTGCTTTGAGTAGATTATGTAACAGTAATACTAATCGCTCTTTTGACCCGACAACTGGGACTGTCTTGTCAAAAGACATCACACAAAGAGATCAAAAATTCCCAGTACGTTGGAGAAGACAATTTTTGCACATGCCTGATGAACTAGAAGAGAGAGTGACGTGTTATTGACTGTCTTTAGGTCATCTTACACGGTAACAGTTTTAGTTAGTGTTTCGTCAGTTTGACATTTGGCACAGAAATGAAGGCAAAGCTCAGTAATGTTTCTTCACATGCTGCACTATAGCGATCTATAGCTGTGCCCTCGAGATCAGTCTTGAATAAAACCAGGATCATTCACATCTCCAATAGAAAGCAGATGTATACTAGTTTGTTACAGGATTATTTCGTTTATCTTGTAGTATGAGCCCGGGATGAAATGGAGTGTAAAATGATGATATAAAAGGCCTTACTGAAGCAATTGAAATGCAAATATTTGAAGTGTTTTTCTTTTGCTCATTATCGTTATTTCCCAGATGCTGCTCTAAGAGACATTTGGAAAGGCTGCAGGCATTTTTGTAAGAACATCAGAGATTCACAGCTCTAACGTTTAGAGGAAAACACAGCAGCGGTTTCACTCGCACCTCAAAATCAATTCCAAATCCAGACAGCTTCTTTTTCTGTTCCTCTTTGATGTCCAGTTGAAGAAGATAGGTGGAGGGGGATTCGGGGAAATCTACGAGGCGTTGGACCTGCTGACACGGGAGAACGTGGCGTTAAAAGTGGAGTCAGCTCAGCAGCCCAAACAAGTCCTGAAGATGGAGGTAGCGGTTCTGAAGAAACTGCAGGGTAAGACATGACTGGCATTAGGTCTTTGTGTTTTGGTATCGGGATGATTTTGACATTGACAGGACACAATATAAGTATGAAAGTCCTCACAGACATATAATGGTGTTTTAATAGGCTAGTTGTTGTTTGTAAGTTACATTATGAGTGTGATTTTTTTCATGCAGGGCTTTTCAAGAGTATAAAGCTGTTAAGGCTGGCCACAGAATCAGCGTAGAACATGTGTATGGAGATCAGATTCATTATGAATGAAGTGGCTGTTGCATGGCCTACGTGACAGAGAACACACACGCACGCACGCACGCACGCACACACACACAAACACACGCACACAAACGCACACACACACACACACACACACACACACATACAAACACTCACGTTGTGTTTCCATGTTTTATGGGGACTTTCCATAGACATAATGGTTTTTATACTGTAGAACAATTCAACATTTAAAACAATATAATCTATCATCACTAGAACCATTTAAGAAAAGTTGCTCCTACTCGCTAGCTTAAAGCTGCGTACAGTTCCGCATATGCGTGTAGGTTGTCGAGAACGCTTTATACATTTTTTGGCAAATTCTACACTGTGCTTTAACATTGTCCGATCATTAAAGTGGTTCAAATGCTGCTGTGTTCACTCATTTCCTGCTTTGCTTTGTTTCACATGTTTTCCTCTCCTCTCCTGAGTTTGACGTGTGTGTGTGTGTGTGTGTGTGTGTGAGTGTGTGATGGCTCGCCCTCCCTCATGCCGTATAATTGGTTGACACCTGTGTATGATTGACAGGAACAGAACGTGAGGCTGATCAGACAGTCAAATTAAGTCATTTAGTGCCGCTGCCCCTAGTGGTAGGATCATTTCGTGTGTTGTGGCTATTCCGTTGTGTTGTGGCTATTTGTTGTGTTGTGGCTTGTCGTTGTGTTACGCTTTTTGTGTTGTGTTGGCTTGTTCGTTGTGTTGTGAACTTATGTTTGCTTTTGAATTGTTGTGTTGTACTACTGGGCCACCGAGAGATCAGATTCATTATGAATGAAGTGGCTGTTGCATGGCCTACGTGACAGAAACACATAGCAGCCTTTAGTTCACACACACACCGCATGCCGCATGCACACACAACACACACACACACACACACACATACAACACACACACACACACACACACACACACACACACACAAACAAACACACACACAAACACACACACACACACAAACACACAACACACACACACACACACACACACACACACACACATACAAACACACAAACACACACTACACAAACACACACACAAACAAACACACACACACACACACACACACACAAACAAACACAAACACACACACACAAACACACACACACACATGCTCTGATGATTCAGTTTAGCTGTTATTCATCGTGAAGAATGACTAGTAAATACAAAGCACATCATGTGTTTACATATTTGCATTTGGCATATACTTTTGTCCATTGAAGTGCATTGAAGCTAATTAAAGCTTTTTTGGGTTCCCTTGAATCAAACCTGCCATGCTCTACCAGATGAAATACAGGATAATGTATTTTTAGTGGATGATGCTTGTATTGATATCTAGAGAGCAGGATGGCAGATATATACATGATATCTGTGTTGGGGAAGTTACTTTGAAACTAGCTACTCGTAACTTAAAGTAGTTCAGCTACTTATAGTAAAAACAATAAATAAAGTAGTTAGAAGATTATACTAAATATAAACTAACAAAACTAGAAAACATCCTTTTTATTGAACCGAGTCGGAATGTAATGCTAAACAGCAGCGGATAACTAAACATTTTGCTTTAAAGGGATAGTTCATCCAAAAATGAAAATAGTCCTCTCATCATTTACTCACCCTCATGCCATCCTAGATGTGTGTGACTTCATTTCTTCTGCTGAACACAAATGAAGATTTTTAGAAGAATATCTCAGCTCTGTTGGTCCATACAATGCAAGTGAATGGTGACCAGACCTTTGAAGCTCCAAAAAGCATATAAAGGCAGCATAAATGTGAGCCATACGACTCCAGTGGTTTAATCCATATCTTCGGAAGAGATATGATAGGTTTGGGTGAGAAATTTGTACAACATTTAAGTCCTTTTTTACTATAAATTGTCCTCCCTGCTCAGTAGGTGGTGATTTGCACAAATAGTGCAAATTGGCAAAAGAAAAAGAATGTGAAAGTGTAATTGGAGACATCCAAATGTATCTGTTTCTGACCCTCACCTTTCATATCACTACTGAAGACTTGGAATGAACCACTGAAGTTGTATGGATTACTTTAGTGCTGCCTTTATGTGCTTTTTGGACCCTCAAAGTTTTGGCCACCATTCATTTGCATTGAATGGACCTACAGAGCTGAGATATTTTTCTAAAAACCATTTACATTGCAGAAGAAACAAAGTCATGAGAGAATTTTCATTTTTGGGTGTGTAAGTGGGTTAAGGGAAAGGAGGAAGCGAGAACTGGCTTGACAATATAAATTATATTTTAATGAGAACTTAAATGAAAACAAACATACATAAACACACAGAGCAGGTGCCTGTAATTCTCTCTCTCGAACCATCGTCACCGGCCGCCTTTATCCCTCGCGCCCCCATCAGGCTGATTGGGGACCTGCCGTGCGTTGTTCCAGCCTGGCCCGCCCTCCTCCGCTCTACACTCCTCACACCGTTGCCTCAGGCCGGGGGCGTGCCTTGCGCCACATCTGCCGGCGGGTCATCTCCGCCTTCCTCGACCTGGGAGGAGACAGGAGGGCAAAAACAAGGGAAAAGGCCAACACCGAGCGACAGAGAGATAGAGAGAGGAGAGAGAGAGATGGAAAAAAACTCACTCACGTGGTCCTCGATCAATCCTCCACCCTGTCAGGCAGACGGCAGCTGCTCCTCCCCGGACGGACCGGAGTCAAACCGACCCCCATCGGCGACTTGTGGCGACACTCCTCCGCCCCTGGCAGCTTCCCTCCTCCCATCGCAGACGGCGGTCTCCTCTCGACCCCTCCGCGTTTCTGGGGGACGGCAGGGCACTCCTCTGCCCCTGGCAGTGGCTCCATCATGCCAGGCGGTCCGGGAGTCCAGTCCCCACTCACCCCGCGGACGGCGGTCGTTCCCCGCGTCCGGGCGGTTGGGCTACTCCGTCCCCCGGCGGATGGCAGCGGCGTCCCCCTGGGTGGACGGCAGTGTCGAGGACTCTGCGACGGGCATCCCTCCTCCTTCCCGGGTTTTGGCACCAATGTAAGTGGGTTAAGGGAAAGGAGGAGGCAAGAACCGGCTTGACAATATAAATGATATTTTAATGAGAACTTAAACAAAAACATACCAACATAAACACACAGAGCAGCTGCCTGTCATTCTCTCTCTCTCTCTCAAACTGTCGTCACTAGCCGCCTTTATCCCTTGCGCGCCCCATCAGGCTGATCGGGGACCGGCCGTGCATTGTTCCAGCCAGGCCCCGCCCTCCTCCGCTCTACAGGGTGAACTATCCCTTTAAGTGAATCAGTGAATCATAGTGACTCATGTAAACTAGCTCATCGCTCTATCACAACACGTGACAATTGGAAGGTCTCTCACATTGTTATTAAATATCATTAATAAATATTTTTTCATGTGTCCTGCCCATGTTGATGTATTTTTGTCTTTTACAGGTAAAAATCATGTGTGTAAGTTCATTGGCTGCGGGCGAAACGATAAGTTTAACTATGTCGTCATGCAACTGCAGGTAAACAATCTAGTCAAATATTATAGTCACAGCAAAACATTTTAATAATCATTGAATACATCTGTGACGAGATTTACAGGTGAAGTGTGTCATATTTCTTTCCACCCATAAACAACAACCGTATAGCGGGGGGAGTGTTCGGGAAACTTGTTTGAAAATAGTGATCATTGAAATTCCATTGGTGATGCTAGTGCCTCAGAAATAGCCTTAAAGGAACAGTTCACCCAAAAATGATGATTCTCTCAAACTCATATGCGTTTTTTCCTTTGTGGAACACAAATGTAGATGCTGTATTTTGATGGAGATATGAGCCGTTTATTTCCATACAATAAAAGTTTCAAGCTCCGAAAAGACATAAAAGCAGCATAAAGGTAATCCATACTACTCCTGTGGTTTAATCCATGTCTTCTGAAGCTTGTATAGCGCTCTGTGCATCATGCGCTAGGAAGTGCAATTGGGCTTGAACTCATGATCGCACCAAGGAGACTGCAGATGTCACGATTTATTGTGAAAAAGATTTATAATTCAGAAGACATGGATTAAACCACTGGGAGTCGTATGGATTATATTTATGCTGCATTTATGTCCTTTCTGGAGCTTGGATGTGATGAACCCCATTGACTTGCATTGTGTGGATAAAAACATCTTATATCTCCATCAAAATAACTTGAATAGTCGTGTTGGGCAGAAGATAGAAAGTCATTTGATTTTGAGATGGTAAAAGGGAGGAGAGAGTAACTGATGAGAGAATTATGTTTTTGGGGTGAGCAATTCCTTGAAATCAAAAGCGTCTTTCTCAGATGCTTCCCAGAGAGCACAAATATGAACACAACATCTGTGAGTGCCGGTGTTATGGAGGTGTGAGCGCTTTCCTCACACCTTTG
>NC_068314.1:35037191-35067191 GCF_025860055.1 Xyrauchen texanus
TTACATGCCTGATTACGGTCATGTGACCGAAACATTGCAAAGAACATTTGTTTTTGCAAGCTATAGTGTGTGGGATTCTTTCTCTTTGAATCAATGGCAATAGAAAGTATTTTTTTTAAAATATAAATACACTGTAAAAAAAATCCTGTTGTTTTACAAAACAAATCTGGCATCTTCTTCACTGTATCAGTGCAGATTGGCAGAGATTTAGATGAAAACCTTTGAGAGCTTTAGAGGGCTCTCCGAATCAAACATGCGGCTGTTTCCTCTTTTAGCTCATCACAAGTAGCTCATTAACTACATGTCATTTCAAACAATTATAAAAGTCTTAAATAGGTATAAAATGATATTGCTCAGTTGCATTTATATTATTGTTTGAATTTTCAAATTGTTTTGTTTTATTTACAAGTATCCTGAATGTTTAACTCTTTCATTTATTACTTTTCATATATCACTGAGTTCAATTTGTTTTTTACCATTTATTGCTTTCACAGATTATGCAGATAATTGCCTTTTTTTATCTTGTAGCCCAGAACTGTTGCAGGATTTCGTGGGACTGTTCGATACGCATCTGTAAATGCACATAAAAACAAAGTGAGTGTTTAATATTATTTATTGCCTTCTTGCTGTACTATCAATTTATATAAAACAATGTATTGTAAAGTAATATACAAATAATAATGTGCAGTTAGTTAGTCATTAAACCCCAACAAAGTGATATTTAAAGAGTTTATTTTGTGATAATGTCCGACTCACGACTACTTACAAAATAAATAAATAATTTAATGGACATTAAATATTCATTTGAGTTATTTTGATATTTGAGAATAAAAAGACAGCGGTGTTGTATAGGAAACATGGACCTAACACAGCTATATACATAATATATATATATTAGCCTAGTTTTAAGATTTACATATTTAAATTTTATTCACAAAATTCCATCAAATTGAATAGTTTTTTATTGCCATTTGTTTGTTTGTTTGTTTGTTTGTTTTTACAGGAAATGGGTCGCCATGATGACCTGTGGTCTTTGTTTTACATGTTGGTTGAATTTGCTGCTGGACAGCTGCCGTGGAGGAAAATCAAGGACAAGGTACTCTGAGTTTGCTTACAAATGTCAAAAAGCCTTTGAAAATCTCTGTTTGTATGTTTCATAAAAGGTTTACATTATCTTGTTGTTGCATATTCTGAATAACATTGCTTTTGTTGAAATGCATTGTTGTTATCTACATCATTTAGGAGCAGGTGGGTCAGATTAAGGAGCGTTATGATCACAGGATGCTTCTTAAACACATGCCATCAGAGTTTAATGTCTTCCTCGAGCATGTTTTAGGCCTCGAATATTACACCAAACCAGACTATCAGGTACCTAGAAACCGCAGGTGCTGCTGTACTGCATTCAGTATACCATTTTGCCTAAAACCATGACCAGATTGCTTTAATTACTTATTTTTTTGCCATTTTTATGCCTTATAGTGATTGATGTGCTTGGCCCCTTAAATGCTGCTTACAGCTATATTTATTATTATTATTATTATTAGCAAATGAATGCATTCAGGTTCCCGTCATCGAATTCTCAAAGCTGGTTCATTGTATCTGTTTGTTGATGGCTCTGTTTTGGAGACTCAAAGTAAAATGAGGAACCTTGAAGTCATTTTTGATACCTTACATTTGATTCTTTTGTACAGAGTACTGTTAAAGCATCCTTTTTTCACCTCAGAAATATAGCAAGATTGCGCCCTATGCTAAATTTCTCTGTAGCTGAAAAGCTGATAAACTCATTCGTTGTCTCTCGGATAGATAACCGTAACGCCCTTTTAGCCGTTGTTTCAAAATCCACAATTAATAAGCTCAAATATGTACAAAACTCTGCCGCCAGGATCCTGGCCAGGGGCCAGGACATGCAATCATATTGTATTCCTGTATTGTAGTCCTTGCACTGGCTCCCGATCAGTTTCCGTGTTGATTTTAAATTTATGATGGTGACATACAAAGCATTGAATGGCTTGGCTCCTCATTATTTATATGCATTGTTAATTGTTAGAAAGATGATATGGCTTTTTCTGTCTATGCTCCTACCCTTTGGAAATCTCTTCCTCTAGAACTTAGGGAAGCTCAGACTTATGACATTTTTAAAGCTTTTAACTTTTTCAAAACTAGCATGTGCTTGCTGATGTCTACTTCTGTTTATTATTTATTGTGCTATGCACTGCTTATTTTGTTTCAATTGCTACCTTTTAAAAAAATCTAGTTTTTACAATGTTTTGGTGCAACAAAATGGATATCACATTTCATGATACAGTGTGTCTGTTGTGTTCAGCTCTTGATGTCAGTGTTTGAGAACAGCATGAAAGAACGCATCATCACAGAGAATGAGCCGTACGATTGGGAGAAAAGTGGGACGGACTCCATGATGTCTGCCACCACACCTACTACAGCGCAACAAAACACACGGCCCACAGCAGCGATGGTTGGGTAAGGAGCGCATGCATGTGTGAACACATCACACTCCATGTGTATATACTGTACATGTGGACAGGTGAACACATGAATCTATTATGTGCTTTTTACTCATTTCACTGCATTTCATACACTGGGGTGATAATTACAAACGCCATTTTCAGATTTTGAATATTTGCACAAAAGCGCATATTGGATTCTAGACAAAAGTATTTATTGTGCGACTAAATGGAATATAATTATTTTTAGAAATACCTTGTAAATAACGTGTACATTTATATCTTAAATAGAAAATAAGAAATAAATCAATATATCATATAAAGTCACACTTCAATTCTAAAAATATGGCATGGTGCACAGAATAGATGAAAACAACCATAGGTAACAAATTTTTGGGTCATTATCAGCTTAAATTGAATTAACTTCTCTTGTGTTTTTAGGGTCATCAATGTGACCCTGATGCCAGGTGACGCTCAGAGGGAGAACACTGATGATGTTGTCCAGGACGAGCACTTGAGTGATCAGGAAAACGCCCCTCCAGTTCCCTCCGGACAGCCGGCTGATGGCAGCCAGTTACCCACGGATGCAGACGGGTGGGAGGAAACCGATATCAACCGCAACAAACTCAGGATTACTTTTGGAAAGGTTACTTCAATTTATTATAGATAGGGGGAGACCAGGAGGCAGATTTTTACAGAAAGATTTAAATGGGATAGTTCACCCAAAAATAAAAATTGTCTCATCGTTTACTCACCCTCATGCCGTTCCAGATGTGTATGACTTTTTGTCTTCTGCACAACACAAATTAAGATTTTTAGAAGAGTATCTAAGCTCTGTAGGTCCATACAATGCAAGTGAATGGTGACCAAAACTTTGAAATGTTTGAAGCTCCAAAAAGGACCTACAGGCAGCATAAAAGTAATCCACATGACTCCAGTGGTTTAATCCAAATCTTCTGAATTAATGGGGGAGAAACAGATCAATATTTAAGTCCTCTTTTACTAGCAATATCAGCCGTTGACCAGCCCTGACAAGTAGATGGCTGAATAAGGAGTGAGATCACACCAGAATAAGAAAGTGAAAGTGAAAGTGGAGATTTACAGCCAAAAAAGGACTTAAATTTTGATGTTTCTCACCCACACCTATTATATCACTTCTGATGATATGGATTAAACCACTGGAGTCATGTGGATTACTTTTATGGTTCCTTTATATGCTTTTCGTAGCTACAATGGTCTAATTTGATCTGGTCACCATTCACTTGCATTGTATGTACCTACATAGCTGAGATATTCTTCTACAAATCTTCATTTGTGTTCCACAGAAGAAACAAAGTCATACACATCTTGAATGATTTTTGTGATATTTTTGTACATTATCGTTTCCATTTTTGTTGTTTAGTGACTCGTTTTTTGCTTCATAATTGTTTTAATTTTTAATAGCTGAAAAGGCCATAATAGGCTAAGATAATGCTGCGTTCCCTCCTCCACCCTACAGTGACTATGCAGGATTTGACTTCACAAAATTAAGCCAACTTGAGAAATATTCACTGGTATAATAAGTGTGACAACTAGCCCGGTCTACCCCTATATATTCCAATAATTATATACGGTATATACATACATTCACATATGAAATGCACATATAAGTTATTGAAAATGATGGTTACTCTGAAGACCTTTTGTCCATTAAAAATTGTAATCCATTTAAAATATAAAATCTATTTAAAGCCTGTCTACTGTATAATAGATTTTACTATTTTTCTGGGTGTTTGTTTCAGGGGGGTCAAGAGGATGACCGTAACCGGGGTGTGTGTCCTGCTTCACCACAAAGGGGAGGGGGAGGTTTGGACTCTCCAGGTGTGCAGGTGCACTCGCTCAGGTTCAGACGGGTCAACAGCCCAGAATCAGACCGTTTTTCTGCCGCTGAAGGGCGAGAGGGTTACGGGCAACGGTCAGTTTGACACTTCTTTCTTATACTGTATCATAAACGAATGAAGTGTATATCTGTCCACACCCAATGAACCCAAAAATCTGTCATTGTTTACTTACACTCATGTGTACCAAACCTGCTTGACTTTGTTTCTACAGTGGAACACAAAAGGAGATGTTAGCCAGAATGTTATCTTCAGTCACGTTCACTTTCAGAACGGTTTGATCGCACTTGGCTATTCTTTATTATTTGTTACTGCACATTTTAGAATTTAGAGTATAAAGTCATCAAAACATTATGCAATGACCAAAACAAATTAAATCAGAAACTTCTTCAGTGAAGCCTTTTGTCTGTTCCAGCTCTGCACACAACTCATTTTCTCATTAACTTCGGGTGCATCCTGGGATGCTATTTAAACAGGATTGAGTGATTTCATTTGCTGGAGAATTGTTAGCTACTTTTCTTAAAAAAAAGTTTTTTTATTTTATTTTATTATTTTATAGATTTTTTATTTTCTCACCTTTTCTCCCCAATTTGGAATGCCCAATTCCCAATGCACTCTAAGTCTGCGTGGTGGCGTAGTGACTCGCCTCAATCCGGGAAGTCTCTCTTGAAGTCCATCCCAGAAGATATCCAAACCCACCACCCCACTCACTGTGGCTCTCAGTGCTGCTGGTCCAACATTGGTCAAGTAGGCATCCAGTTCATCTCTTGGTACACTGCTGAAGCCTGGAATAGCCTTGTAGCTTGACACTCTGTCATCCATAAACGCAACTTTCGTGATCCGTATTAAGTTTTACAGAGAGTTTAAAACAGCAAAGCTGACAAATTGCACTAAGTGCTTTGAGCTGCGCTCTCCACATACAGACTGGGGAGAAAAGAGTGCCGACCACCCTACTGAAGCCAAGGTTAGCGGAGTAAAAGTTTGAGAAAAACACCACTCACCTTGATCCCTGCTACCACTTCAGTCAATGGTGATCTGCCGCTGCTGTGGTAACTGTTTCGACATTCTCATATGCTTTGCTGATTTTAAGTGGCTGCCGATTTTCGACTTTCTCTTGTGTTCTAGCACAGTCAGGGCTGGACTGGCAATCTGGCATACCGGGCATTTTCTCGGAGGGCTGACGCACTTTGGGGCCGATCATGGGTGGACTGGCCAGTGGGAGAACCGAGCAGGCCGGATATTCGCCAGCGAAACGTGCCGAATGGGCCGCGATAAGCAAAAATTAGCCGCCGCGTTATGCAGAATGGACCACAAAACGGCACCTCAATATGCAGCGAACACCCCCGCTCAACAACTTTTGGATCAACCCAAAAGTCCCCCCCCCCCCACCAACCTTTGGGCCAGTTGCTATGTAAAATCCCATGCCGATTTCTCTTCCCAGTCCAACCCTGAGCACAATGTTGCATGGAGTGCAAAACAATTTTCCCCCACTTTCATGTAAAACATTCGTAAATTGTTTCGCACGGTTTTTAGCTGTTACTGGCAAATGTGATTTATTTCTGTTCATTGTACTGCCGGTCAGCCACCATCAATCAGTCATCATCTTCGTACGTGAATGCACTGACAGACCAGGGGAAATTTTTTTTTGATCTGTATTTGGCCATTTTCCACGGTAACAGTGCAGTAATTGGTCAAAATTACAGTACGAACCCACTTTTGATTGGACCCTTTTATGCGCTAAAAGTGCGGATATTGGTCAAAATTGCGAGCTCTAGTATAATATGCGCTGATTGGTTGATTTTGCATTGAATTATGCGATCGCAGACTCGCGGAATCCTGGAGGGACTGGAGTCCAAAAATGGGAAAAAGCACTTTTTGTGTTGTTTTTCCAAAGTTTGAGTGCCTGTAACTCCAGAAGTATTAAACATATCTTAATATCCTTTTAGTGTCCTTTTCAGAACAAACTTTACTTTTGGTATCTTCATTTTCAAGGCCCTAGACTGTTAAACCCCAGACATATGGGACTCTAAACATGGCTCCATCCGAAAAGTGTCGAATAACCATTTAAAGTTTTTGTTCGTACTTGTCCATGTGCCATGTACTACAATACATTTAGCCATTTATTCCTTTCTCAGATCTCGAATGGACATCCTGGGTTCTCCCTCTCGGCACGTTTACTCCTCCCAACCCGCTCAGATGCTGTCTGTGGACGGTTGCCGTGGAGACCGCGGGCGTAACGAGGCCTCTGCGTCAGTGGACCAGGAAGCCCACAGCAACGCCTTCATTCGTTCTGTACCACTCGCTGAAGAGGAGGACTTTGACAGCAAAGAGTGGGTGATCATAGACAAAGAAACAGAGCTCAGAGACTTCCACCACCCGCCAGGGGCCGAGCCCACCACATCCGGCACCACGGATGAAGAGCCGGAGGAGTTACGCCCTCTAGAGGACGGAGAAGAGCGGCGGAGACATAGAGGGACAGATCCGTCGGTCAGACCCAAGACGTCACTTGGAGACCGGACGACACGGGGTATGCTGCCCCTTACGGAGGAGGAGACGTCCAGGAGGAGTGGGAAAGGGCTGTCGACGTCAGTGGAGAGCCCTGTGCAGTCACCGTGTCACTCGCTGCCCTCCGGACGGCCTCGGCGGAAAGAGACAGACCCCAACGGACCTCAGAGACAGGTAAGATGATCCTGACTAACCCAAACTGACTCCCTTAAGCCAAAGCTGAAGTGTGATGGAGGTTTAAAATATTTGATGGCGGTAAAGATAAAATTATGGCAAAGATGTTTCTTAACATTCGAGAATGATTATGATGCCCTTTCTGAAGGTACAAGGAAACCATAAAGGGATAGTTCACACAAAAATGACAAGTCATCATTAATTCTTCCTCGTGTTGTTCCAAACCTGGATGACTTTCTTTCTTCTGGGGAACACAAAAGGAGATATTAAGCAGCATGTGTTAGCATTAGTTACCATTTTCGAATGGTGACTGAGGCTAACGTTCGGCCTCCTTTTGTGTTCCACAGTAAAAAAAAGAAAATAAGTCATACAGGTTTAGAACAACACGAAGAAGAATTAATGATGACAGAGTTGTCATTTTTGGGTGAACTATCCCTTTAAGGACTTCTTGTACCTTCAGAAACTGATGTGTCCTTCTTAAAGGAAAATGTTGGGTTCAATAAAATTTTTGCTCAATTGTCAGCATTTTTGGCATGAAGTTAAATAACACAAAAAATGATTTCGACTCGACCCTCCTTTTCTAGCAAAACTCGAGGTTACAGTGAGGCGCTTACAATGGAAGTGAATGGGGCCAATTTTTGGAGGGTTTAAAGGCAGAAATACGAAGCTTATAATTTTATAAAAGCACTTGCAATAATTTTTATGTTAAAACTAATTATTTATTTGCACTGTAATTTTGTTTAAATCGTCATTTACCAGGATTACAAGGTTTATGGTGTTACGTCGTCATGGCAACCAAGCTGGACAATTTTATATAACTTGAAAATATAAGAAAGTGACTTTATCATACTGTGAAGTATTGCGTAAACAACACACACACAACACACACATGACACACACACAACACAAACAACACACACACACACACACACACACAACACAAACAACACACACACACACACACGCAACACAAACAACACACACACAACACACACACACACACAAACACAACACACACACACAACACAAACACAACACACACACACACACACACACACACACACACACACACACACACACAACACAAACACAACACACACACAACACACATACAACACACACACAACACACATACAACACACACATACAACACACACACAACACACACACACAACACACATACAACACAACACAAACACAACACACACAACACAACACACACACAACACAAACACAACACAAACACAACACACACACAAACGGTGAGTATTTTAACGTTTACTGATTGGCCCCATTGACTTCCATTGTAAGTGCCTCACTGGAACCCGGATCTTTAGCTTTTCTAGAGAAGGAGGGACGAAGCGAAATGCATTTTTGTGGTAATCATCATTATGCCACAAATGCTGTCCATTGTGCTTAACTTGTATTGAACCCGGAATATTCCTTTAAAGAGCGAACAAGGGTTTTGCAGGTTCTCTTGCTAGGGTCAAATCGATCTTAAAACATATTTTCTATCAATAAAAAGCCAGCTCTTTAAAATGGGGCGGTGCTATTGTCTCACTCCATTTTTTGCAAGTTGTGTGCCTATCTCTCTCTCTTTCAGTCTCTCTCTCTCTTTCAGTCTCTCTCTCCCTCAGTCTGTCACTCTCTCTTTCATTCACTGTCTGACACACAGACTCATACCTCATTTCTTCTTTTCGGACCATCCAGCGTTTGGTTTTCACGTGATTTGTTACACTGTAACGATTCGTCTCTGTTCATGGCTGGTATTTTTGCGAAATAATTTGTAGTACGCTTGTAAGTTGAACTTCTAATTATATGTAAATAGTCTTGTAATTATTCCAACAGCTCGACATTTTCTTGGAATTTTCTTTTGGATTTTTTTGTCTTTCCAGATCATATTACTAGACGAGTCCTTCAAAAAATGTACCAAAACAAAACACAATTTTCTCATGATCACGGAGGCTGTGAATGGGGTGTGAACGGCTAGACTGTTCAAGTTGTTCAAAAGAAGTCAAAATGTATAAAGAAATGAAATTAAGAGTTTGCTAATCACTACACTGTATTGGGTTTTCAGGGATACGTCTTTCTTTTCCTTCAGGAAAGCACTTTTTACTTCAGTAATGTCTTTGTGTCTTTGGCATTGTTGAAAATGAGGTGTCTATTGCCGAGCAATTCTCTTAAAGGTATAGTTCACCAAAAAAAAATAATTCACTCATGCCATCCTAGATGTGTATGACTTTCTTTCTTCTGCAGAACACAAATTAAGATTTTTAGAAGAATATTTCAGCTCTGTAGGTCCATGCAATGCAAGTGAATGGTGTCCAGAACTTTGAAGCTGCAAAAAGCACATAAAGGCAGTATAAAAGTAACCCAGTGGTTTAATCCATGTCTTCAGAAGTGATATGATAGGTGTTGGTGAGAAACGGATCAATATTTAAGTAATTTGTTTTACTATAAATCTCTACTTTTACTTTCACTTCCACATTCTTCTTCTTCTTTTGATTTTTGGTGATTGCCGTTTTTCATGCATATCACCACATACTAGTCAAGGCTGGTCAAAGGTGGAGATTTATAGTAAAAAAAATTTGATTTTAATCTGTTTTTTACCCACACCTATCATATCGCTTCTGAAGACATGGATTAAACCACTGGATTGGATTATTTTTATACTGCATTTATATGCTTTTTTGAGCTTCAAAGTTCTGACCACCATTCACTTGCATTGTATGGACCAACAGAGCTGAGATATTCTTCTAAAAATCTTCATTTGTGTTCTGCAGAAGAAAGAAAGTCACACACATCTGGGATGGCATGAGTGAATTTTGAGTTTTGGGTGAACTATCCCTTTAATCCTAAGAGACCCAGTGTAGCAGAAATGTAACATTAGTTCTCTTCAATTAAACAGTACCAACTTTCTTATAGAAATGGAAAAAACTACACATAACAACTACCGTTTTGGTGGGGGGGAAATGCATTATTGAAAGTCACTCAATAGTCACCTCAAAGACAAATATGCTTAAAAATCAAGATTTTCCCAAACACTGCTACTCACACAGAATTCACCTAAAATCTAAATATACACAACTTCAAGGAGGGTGCATGGGTCTCTGAGGTTTTTAAACATGTCTTAAACTCTGAATGTGGTTTGGTTTTTTTGGATGCTCAGCACTAAACCTCTCATTCATTTTCATATTTTAATGTTTGCCATCCCATGCAATTAGTGAGACAGAAATCAGCAGTGTTGGTTATTTACCCAAAAGGAAAAATTGCAGAATATTTTTTTCTGAAAGAATTCTGTACGTGGGGCAAAAACTTGCCCCTCGTCTCACGTTGTTTCGCAATGTAAATGGACCTTTTCAAGCTGAACTGAGATTGGTGGATTGTCTCTTTTGTATAATAGCCAAACCCTCAAATCAAAACCCACGAGGATGCTCATTTTCCCAGCAGTCTTCGCCTTTTAAAAAGCCACTGCTTTTGCTCAAAATCACGTATGACACGTTGATTTCGGCCACGGAGAAAATACCTGCCGCTGGAGCCACAAAAGAAGAGTGAAAGAGGTGTTTGCGGTAAGCACAGTTTAGGCTAGTCCCTTCTGTACCTGTTTGATGAACTTACTCATTGTTTTCCTTCTGTTTCTGTCATCGTTTTATCCATTTTTATCCATGTGTGTTTGTGTTTGTGTGCCTGGTTATTCATTTTTAAGTTGTCCACATTTACAACGACGGTTTTGTGACGATAGGTTGTTAAACAAATAAGTGCAAATGTTGCATTTTGTCAGATTCTCTCTGCTCATTGTCTTGCACATGGACACATACAGTAGGGTGCATTTTTTCAAGAGGTGGGTCGGCATCAAAGGAACAGCCTCTGTGGAATAAAGAGGCTCTCAATGTTGGCAGCCCAACCAAACCCATAAAATAACACAACTATTCTTTTAGCTTTGTCTGTTGTAAAAACTTGTTTCTAGGCAACCTATTTTAGGTCTGTGTAAAGAGAGCCGTTTCTCTCTTTCCTAAATGTTTGGTGTTATCCTTACTGCATGTGACTTGGGAGATGTTTTAAATGTTACAAATACAAATCTTCCGTCGTGCTCACTTCATTTCAGCGCACACTCTTTCTCATTTCGTTTCAGTCGGATGACGACAGGCCTCACTCGGGCCCTCGCTCCACCCAGCTCCGACGTCTCGCCTCGTACGTCTTCTCGTCCTCCACGTTGGAGACGGAGCAGTACCCCCACGCCGGAGGATCCTTCATCCAGCGCAGTCGTTCGGCCGAAAGCAGCCCGGCGCACAGTAACCTCCCTTCGGTCTCAAGACGCCACGCTCCCCTTCAGACGCCTGGAAGTCCTCGCAGCCGGCACTCGGTGCTTAACGTGTCCCGGCTGCAGATCCAGCAGATGCTGGCCAAACTGATGAGGAGAGATGGCATTGTCCCGTCTGGAGTTTCTTCTCACACACCGACATGAAAGACTTTTAATAAAGGTTGATGAGTAATTTGTCTGATGCAATAAACTGTTGAGGGCTGTAAGAATGAAATGATGCATTTGAAAGGAGTGCCATGTGGTTACACATTAAGCACGACACCTTTACTGTTCAAGTCTGGCACGTTTTGCTTACGAACAGATGCTTGGGTCATTTCAGTCGCTCTTAGGTGAGTTACTAGGCGCTGATTTCGGAGGGAAATCTATCTACGTATGCTCATTTAAATATGGTCAAATGTGTTAAAGGAATATTCCGGGTATATACCACAAAAAGGTATTTCGACCTGTCCCTCGTTTTCTTTAAAAATAGGCAAACATCTGGGTTACAGTGAGACACTTACAATGGAAGTCAATGCAATGCAAGTGAATGTGGGCCAGAACTTTGAAGATGCAAAAAGCACATAAATGCAGTATAAAAGTAATCCAGTGGTTAAATCTATGTCTTCAGAAGTGATATGATAGGTGTTGGTGAGAAACAGATCAATATTTAAGTCATTTTTGTAACTATAAATCTCCACTTTTACTTTCACTTCCACATTCTTCTTCTTTTGATTTTTGGCGATTGGCATTTTTCATGCATATCACCACATACTAGTCAAGGCTGGTCAAAGGTGGAGATTTATAGTAAAAAAAAAAAAGATATTAATCTGTTTCTTACCCTCACCTATCATATCGCCTCTGAAGACATGGATTAAACCACTGGATTGGATTACTTTTATGCTGCCTTTTATGTGCTTTTTGGAGCTTCAAAGTTCTTGCCACCATTCACTTGCATTGTATGGACCAACAGAGCTGAGATATTCTTCTAAAAATCTTCATTTGTGTTCTGCAGAAGAAAGAAAGTCACGCACATCTGGGATGGCATGAGTGAATTTTGAGTTTTACACACTTACAATGGAAGTCAATGGGGCCAATCCGTAAACATTTAAATACTCACTGTATAGCCACAAGACGTAAACAATATGTGTGTTAACAGGATTTTAGAGTGATAAAATTGCATACTAACCTTTTCTGTGTAAAGTTATAGCCAATTTACCAACTTTGTTGCCATGACGACGTAAAGCATAAACTGTAAAACCCTAAAATGACAATTTAAACAAACTTTACGGCTCAAATAACACAAGTTTTAACAGAAGAATTAATATAAGTGCTTTTATAAAATTATAAGCTTCACATTTCTGCCTTTAAAACCCTCCAAACATTGGCCCCATTGACTTCCATTGTAAGTGCCTCACTGGAACACAGATGTTGGCCTATTTTGTAAGAATACGAGGGACAGGTCGAAATACCTTTTTGTGGTAATCAACATTACGTCACAAATGCTGTCAAATGAGCTTATCTTTTACCGAACCCGGAATATTCCTTTAAACGGTGCCGAGAGCATCATCATATTGGCCAAAATAGTTACTGAACCAGCACGCAAGAGCGAAGGAAATGCGATTCTACACAGAGATTCAGTGAAAATGTGGCATTCCGTGCAGGCCTGCAATAAAGATCGTATTCATAATATCATGAGTGGATATTGTAAAGTACAAAGATAGAGAAATGATTGAACAAATGATCTGTTTTCACCAGTTGAGTTGGTGCACCTGATCGCAGATCTTTAGTCTGAAGTGGCTCACCTTTAATATGCATGTCACTGCGTTTGTCTTCCATACGAACAATCAAAGATATGTTATTTGTCACTTTATTTTTATTTGTAATAGCGTGGTTGACCACCATCTGAACCATCAATCAGAGTGTATGCACTGTTACTTTCATACAAAAATGTCATGGAAATGTTATGCAAGTCCAATGAAAGTGTTTTAAATGAGAAATGAAACCATCGGATCAAAGAGAGGAATAAAATATATATCAGTGCTTTTATAACCAATGAATGGCATGCTCGTCTTCCACAGCCTAGACAACTTCGATTTAACAACTTTTAAGTCAGCTGTCGTGTCCTGGGAATAAATGAGAGACGCACGTTTGGTTTCTCTGCAACTGATTATAGCATAAAGTAAGCATAAGCTAAAACATGGAAGCAGTTTCCATAAATTAAGTCCTTTCCCATGTTTAGTTTTCTTGTGTTTCGGTGAGTGTGTCGATGAAACGTTCCATATAATTATGATATATATTTATCCATGTGCATAGAGCTTTAAATGCACCAAGTAAGCATTCTATTAGTATCTCATTGAATACCTCTTAGTCACGATTGTCTCTGCTTGGGCTTATAGTGATTGCTGTGTGTTGTTGAGTAGCAAAAACTCTTAATGTGTGCTTGAGACCGCCGCCGGGTCCTTTGAGTAGCTACTGTATCTCACTATTGCACTTTACCAAGGATGCCGAATTGGAGCCATATCTGTTTCACTGGCGATGCAGAGCAAAGCATGTGAATAAATGCAATAAGATGTGAACGGTGGTTTTGAATTGGGATTTTGAGTGCTATTTCCTCAATAACAATTCCACTGAAATGGATTGAAACTTAAGTGCATATTCCAGAATATGTAGAGTGTGGACGGCAAGCTACGAGTAGCAGCTTTGTTTAATATGTCAGAGCTTGAAAGCACTAAGACTTGAAAGTAGGATGATTTATTTATTCAGAAAAGTAGATGGAATGGTCATCGATTGTTTGAAAGACATGGAGCATTTTCTTAATTGGCAGAATCGTATTTTATTTATAAATCTGCCTCTCTATATATTTTAAACCATTCTTAATCATAAATACGAAACCGCTTTTTTAAGTTTTTTTGTTGTTGCGTAAACCAAACGTGGGATTTCAGAAAAAGCATATGCGAATATCCGTTTCCGTTCCTGTTTATGATCACATTTGCTGAATTGTGCAACTTCAGTGAATGAATACCGAGCATTAAAACTGGGTTAGAACGGGAATGACGAATATCAAAAATGACACCACTGTTTTTAATAGGTTTCTGACTGTCACAGCCACGTCTTCTCACATGAATGTACTGTTTATATACCCAAACAGGCTGCTAGCCCTTGCACGTTTTGCACATCTGCTTTCACCTGGTTTACTTTTACAAAAATGACACATATGACTATATCATTGTTGAGACTGTCCATATCTGTAAGACATATCATTTTCAACCGTTTGCATGAGTAATAAATATTGCTGTATGAAAACAAATACAAATGTACACAATTTTATATGGCCTTAATGGCTTGGTCTGTTTGTCATTGATTTACATACTGTATAATGTGGTCAACACAAATCTTTTCATTTGTATGTACTGTTTACATGATTTGCTAAGGCCTTCTAGTCTTTGTCTCTACATCTGCATGTGATGCTCTGAAAAACCAAATAGAAAGATTGTGTAATTTGGTCCATCACCCCCCACAAACACTGCAACTGCTGTTATATTGCATATCTAATTAAAACTCATGAGTAAAGGTTTTACTTTATGCTTGTACACAATGCCTTTTCTTGCAATAACACCTTTTATATGTGCATGTTGTTTGATATGTATATTGCTGGATTATTCTATATAATGTATGTTGGGAGATTTGATCATTTATTGGTAAAAGTCATGCCTGTAGGGAGTACTAAATTTAGCTCGGTGCTGTGAGAAGCTTCAGATTATACAATGGACTCTACACATGTTGGCATATATGGTGGAAAAGCAACAATCAAATTAGGCCCTAAAGGGGAGTTTATATACAGTTTGCCCTAGCTGCTGTTAATATTTAATGGTTTGCAATTAAAAACAGTGCTAATTTAAAAGTGTGTGCTGTTAAAGTGTAAAAATAGGTTGCAGAAAGTATTGCTGTGTAAAGTAAACGGGCTGTAATCTTCTAGATTAATGTACAATAAGCATATTACCTTTTCTATCGCACTACCACTTGTACAGTTTGCTTGTAATATTTCCAAGTAAAGCATGCATTTTAAACTTTTTTTAATAAGATACATGTAAATATGCATTATATCTAAGAGCGTGAAACTGAATTAATCCTGTATACGTAAAAGCATGTAATCTGGTTGGTTTAAGTCTGTATGTATTGTATAGGATGTTGGGATTCACTTGAAAAAAAAAAGCAAAAGATGGCTGCTGTAAAAGGGAAAATTCGTTGACACATTCCTGTGCCTTTTTTATGTATGTAATCTAGACAATCTTGAAAGGCTTGTGTACAATTTAAACAAAATTAAACTCTTTGGGGGAAAAAAACGGTTGCGTTGTTTGATTGTAAGGGCTATTAGGAATGATCTGCTTAAAAACAAGCATAAATACATTTGTAATGCTGAAAAATTAAATTTGAAAGTATTTTGTTTAATACTTAAAGGGATAGTTCACCCAAAAATGTAAGTTCTGTTATCATTTACTCATTTATTACTCATTTATCATTTATTATTTAATTTTATGACTAAAAGGCTGAATGTTAGCCTCAGTCACCATTCACATTTATTGCATATTTTCCATACCATGACAGTGAATAGTAACTGACATCTCCTTTTGTGTTCCATGGCAGAATTTCAACAAGTTCGTAAATACATTCTTTTAGTGTGAACTATCCCTTTAAAAGTCAATAGGCATTATACATGACCAATGTGGGGTTAGTTCACCCAAAAATGAGAATTCTCTCATTATTTACTTAGCTTTAAGCCATCCCAGATGGGAATGACTTTCCTTCTTCGGCAGAACTGAAATTAAGAATTTTATAAGCCCATTTCAGCTCTGTTTGTCCATACAATGCATGTAAACTGGTGCTAACAGGTTGCTGGCTGTTTGATGGTTCAAGTCACATTTAGGCAGCATAAAAGTAATCCACACGGCTAATCCACTCATGATCAATTAATGTGTTCTGATGCAAATCTATAGGTAATCGCTTTCCCCGGAGCCTGGGTAGCTCAGTGAGTATTAACGTTGACTGCCACCCCTGGAGTCGCGAGTTTGAATTCAGGGCGTGCTAAGTGACTCCAGCCAGGTCTCTTAAGGAACCAAATTGGCCCAGTTGCTAGGGAGGGTAGAGTCACATGGGGTAACCTCCTCGTAGTCGTGATTAGTGGTTCTCGCTCTCAATGGGGCGTGTGGTGAGTTGTGTGTGGATTGCAAAGAGTAGCATGAGCCTCCACATGCTGCGAGTCTCCGCGGTGTCATGCACAACGAGTCACATGATAAGATGCTCGGATTGACGGTCTCAGAAGCGGAGGCAACTGAGACTCGTCCTCCGCCACCGGATTGATGTGAGTAACCGCGCCACCATGAGGAATGGTGACGAATCGGTGACGAAAACGCTATGACGCGTTCACGCGAGGAGTTGGAAGCGTTTGCTTTGTACATAACAGAGGAACGAACGTCACAGGAGAGATAGTTCATTTCAAACAGAAATACAGCGCTGGGCAGAAGCAGCGATTTAAAGTTAAAAACTTTTTAATTATAGATTTGTTCTTACACCAACCTATCGGTTTGCAACAGAAGACATTGATTGATCGACCGGAGTCATGTGGATTACTTTTATGCTGCCTAAATATGCCTTTTGAACCGTTAAACATCCAGCAGACTGATGGCACCCATTTATATGCGTTGTATAGATAAACAGAGCTGAAACCGGCTTATAAAATACTTCATTTTGGTTCTGTTTGAAGAAGGAAAGTGATTCCCATCTGGGATGGCTTGAAGGTAAGTCAATCATGAGAGAATTTTCATTTTTGGGTAAACGAACCCTTTACCCTTTAAGTAAAACAATTCTTATGTAAATTGTCCCTTTCAATTTAAAGGGACAATTTATGTAAGAATGCATTTACACACAAATTTGTTCTTCTTATTTTTCATGAATAAGGCCTGTAGTACGGTGCCCAGAAAGGGACGGGTTTGGTTCACTTAGTTTTGTCATGGCCACATCATTTTAACTTGTGGGAACATGATAATATGTTGTGGCCACTATATGTTATGTTGTGCGAACGACAACCTTTTCTCTTTTCACTATTTTCCAAACATTTTGTGTGCATCCAGCGGTATCCGTGGAGGTGTCCGGGACCGTTTAACTGATCAATGATAAATCTCACAGTTTCATTCAAGCTTCCAAATTTTCGTCTGCAAAGCCCATTCATTTTTAGAATGCATTTTAGATGCCTTTCACTTATAATGTAATTATTATGTATATATCTTTGTATGTCATTCCTAATTCAAAATAAAATGTTACATTAATCATCTCCATTTTTGCTGTTTGTCCATGATGCGGTCATACAGACCTTATTCACGCTAGCGCCATCTTTGATTTTTAATAGGAATGACAACGAGGCTGTAAGGGACACACTTACAGTCTCTAAAATGGGCTGTACTGCAGTTTAAAGTGTTTTTGGATCGATCCAAGAACATTCAGTATACAAAGAACTCCAGACATCCACAGAGTTGTGGATAATCAGATGCGATCTAGGAGCTTTATACAGCTTTATACCATTTGTGCCATTGAAGAGATGGTAAGTCTATCCATCACATCCTTGTTTTCATTCCCATTAAAAATCAAAGATGGCGCTAGCGTGAATAAGGTCTTTATTTTGCCCTTTACATCAACATAAAAAAGGATGTCAATACCCCATCATTAAATGTTGTGGTCACTAGAAAAGCATAAAAGCATCTAGCGGCCACAACATATTATCACAAGTTCCCACAAGTTAATATGATGTGGCTACGACAAAACCAAGTGCACCGAACCTGTCCCTTCCCGGGCACCATACCATTGTGTTTTCCCTAAAGCTTTGTCAATACAGAATCTCATTATGTCAAATTTTGTCTCTATTAATGATACCTGACATTGTCTTACTCAAATTATAATTTAGTGGCAGAACTGTAACTTGTATGCATATGATATCTTTCAGGTCTCTGCCCCAAGTGAGCCTCTGTTGTCACCGACTGACTACAGGACTAAATCGCCATCCTCAGAGAAGGAGATGTTCCATATCCTTCCCAAACTGCAGGCTAAACGAGCTGACTTTCTCACCGTCATGCTTACAGGTAGCCTGCATCATCGTCGGGGCTTCACGTCCACACCACCTGAGACTCAGCATGAAGGACCTAGAGATGATGATGTCACGAAAAGCGAGTCTAGTAGTGGAGCAAGCGAAAAGAGTACAGAACGTAGTCAAGATGGTGCACCATCCACCTTAGTGGCTGATGATCCTCACAAGGAGCAGAAGGAACTGGGTTCAGTGGCTGATATAGATCCTGAACTAGAGGACGTCTCGAAGACTCTTGTTTTGTTTTCACCAGGAGACATGAAGAAGTCTCCAAATGTTATGAATGGGAATGAAGTGGATCAGGGTATCGCAGGTTCTGATACTCCTCAAAATGTGCAGTCTGTTAAAGGTGATCAAATAGAGGTGCAGGTTCAGGAGGATGTTAAGCAGGTGCAGAGGCCCTCAGATGATGGAGACCCATCAATACAGACGTCTAAACCAGTGCTAACCATCTCAACGACTCCAGTGGCCTCAGCCTCAATTGCTTCACCCCCCTTCTCCAAAGTAGAGCACACTTTTGTACACATTGCTGAGACAACCCATCTAAATATCATGTCTTCACATGGTGCAGAGGTCAGAGAAGGAGACCTGGACATTTTAGACATTGCTGAGGACGTTGAGCTGAAAATCAAGTCAGTCCTTTCTCTAGAGCCAGAAGGAGTTGTCTATCCTGAAGTCAACTCTCAGACTCCTACAGAGGAGACTCAGGTACTCAATGTTCTGGATGGTTCTTTCCCAAAGGAGATTTCTGACAAACAGGAAGGTCTTATGGTTCCCATATCCATAGAGTTAAGGGAACCCCTCCAGCAAGATTCATCAACTGATGGAAAACTGCAAACAAAAGAAGAACATCAAGAGGAAAAGCTAGTACCTGGGAATGGCACATGCGGTATTGGGCTTTCTAAACGTCCACGGACAAGGAGCAAGAGTCGCATTCCTATTCTGGTCTCAGAAGAGGACATGGGATCAGAACAATCCCTTTCTTCCAGAGAAAGACTGCGAAGAAGAGCCATTCAGCAGGACTTGTCACGTATTGCTGTGGAAAGACAACGGCAGGGACGCTGGATGAGACTGAATTCCAGGACTTCTTCCTCGTTGTCTTCTGGAGAAGATCCCAAGAGAGCCTCAGAGACTCTTGCTACTATGTGCTCAGAGGAGGATGTTCATGAATCTTACGATTCCCTTATCAAGCTTAGGAAGGAGGCTGATGAGAAGAACAGGACTGTGTGGAGCAGCAGGATCCCCAGACCAGTAACCCCAATAAGGAAGCCTTCAAGCAAACTAGTGGTTGTGGCCGCTGTTATCTTGTCAGGAGCTAGCACTGTGAAATTAGAGCAAAAATCAAGCAATGGGTAAGCCTTTCATTTCAGAACTAGTTTGATAAAACTAGAATTTTGGTATTTTATGAGTGTGGTGACATTACGTGATTCCTTATTCATATTGCAGCAGCTCCGAGCTGAAATGTCCACTGTGTGCCACAAAAAGAGAGTTCAATTTTCTCCCAGACAGTTGAGGTTTTTAAGGTTAATGCTCTATGAAGCTTTAAATCAACTAAACCGACCTCCCTACCCTATACATTAAACCTAAACCGATAGTGTCTTAAAAGCTAATGTGAGATGAAAAAAACAATTGCTGAAGCAACCATATAATTTTTTGGTGCTGCTAAGACACTTTCGGCTCACGTGTTGACTCGCTTGCTCTTCAGGACTCATACCCCTGCCATTTGCGTCACAAGTGCAACGCTTTCAGTTGAGCTACCTTGCAATTTGATCGCCTTACAAGTTTTGCAATATAGTAAATGTGTTTTTGATGTCATAAGATAGCATTCTGTTTTACTTGTGATTTGTGTGAACGTGAAAAAAAGTTGTTGTTGTGCCTCTAGTGTTCATTTTCAACTTTTTATAGCATTTTTAAAGTGCTAAACTAAATCTCTTTTTATCCACCTTAGCCCAAAGGTTGAATCGCAAACAGGATCAAGCGCTCCACCACTCCACACAAGATCGAAATCGACACTGTCCCGTTCGACCGTGCCAAGTGGAAGTAATCGCATGCCTTTCCACTGCATTCCTGCGCCATCCCATCGCAGCTTAAGCACTGCAGACTGCACTTTCCCCTCCAAACGCATTGCTAGCCCCTCGCCCCTGAGGTTGCCCCTGCGAACTGTGGTCAGTGAGTCGCGCAAGCAGCCATTTGCCCTCCGAACCACTGTGGAGTCCAGGACTACTACTTGCAGCGGCCCAAAACAATCCCCCAATACAGCTGTGAGGAATCGAACCAAAGCTTCTGCTCCGTTGAAGAACACAGTTCCCGTGAGAATGGAAAAAAGCACAAGCAACAACGCAGCCGCAGCCAGATAAGACACAGCGACTGCTGATTACTGCGATTGTTTTCTTCTCAAGTACTTGAACATATTGCCTCTAAAGTGCATCTTCCCCATTGACCAAAATGAACCTTTTATGTTCTTCCTAATTAACAAATGTCTTGTTCCAATTTTGAACTCTGCACCAAATAGTTTTATGTTGTACCATAAGATAGCAGAACTTTCACACATTTAGCTAACACGGTGCTATACTCTATACAGTATGTGTGTTCTGTTGTGCATATTTAATTTATATCTGGTTTTTGAAGGTGTACTTTATATTTAGTTAGATAAGACTTTGACCCTTGTCAAACATGGTAAATTGCATTGACAATACTATAATCCACCAGGCACACAGAACATTGTAATATCTACCACATATCCATCGAAAACACTGGTCTGCAGCTAGGCCCTCTTTGTAAAACTTGTGACAATGGGCATGCCTTGTCTTTAGCTTGTTTCAAGTGTTGGAATATACCGCTGTATGCTTGTACAAATTCCTTACAGTATTTCGTGCAGAAACCTCTTTATTTTTTATCAGGCAAAAGAAATGGTAAAGTATTTGGTTCTTATTTTGTTAAAGGAGTATATTGTTGGTTCCAAACCAAGCTGTCTTGGTTTTTAAGCATGGCAAACTTCACACACTATTTATTGTCAATATGAATTATTTCTAAATGAAGCAGTCCCACCTATTTTGCTCTTATTACAATAGTGAGAGTTTCGTTGGAGAGCATAAAATTATCAAGTCTCAATTATGTGTTGTGTTGTTTCTTTCAGGTCCTTTTTCACACAACAGTCAAATGTATTATGCAAGTATTGATCTAAAATGCCTTTTAGGAAACATTTTCAATATCATTATAATTGAAAGTGAAGCTTTGAGGGTCTCTTATGACAGCTCTCTATGCTGCTTACCAAAGTCCGAACTACTGCCCCCACTGGCTGAAGCGGAAAGAGCTTTTAAATGGGCACATGTGAGCTCCAGTTTCCAGGAGAAATGTCCACAGAGGGCACCAAAATAGAGTTGCACAGTGAGTTTGATCGTGTAGTTATGTCAGGTACTACTTATGAAGAAATGTAAGCATGTGAGATGCAGTATATTTGAACAAAGGGACTATGGCATTCCCGATCCCTCCCCCTAGTCTTAAATAAAAAAACGGTTACTGCGGAACCAATGTATTTCCTCTCCCTCTCCCCAGCTAGTCAGGTGAGGGAATGTGAGCAAGAAACTTACCCTCTTCTTGATACCAAGACAAAGACGTTCTTGTGTCTCAGAAAAGTGTAACTGGGAACAGTGTTATGATAACATAATGCAGCATTGCAAATATCTTTAGAGAAGCTTTTTGCTGATGATCACTACGACCCACCCAAGCTTTTCTCAAGAACAGGCAAATTTAATTGAGAGGCTCAAGATATAGAGAGCGAACGCGTGTTAGCAAAAGAAACCAACTGACAAACAGGACATCAGATCTACTTGGTAACTCACTTTCAGCAATGAGTTTTGAGGACATACTGGATGAAGTTGGCGGCTTCAACAAATTCCAGTTTGTTGTTCTTTTTATTCTGTGGCTCCCACGGATCATCCTTCCAATGCACTTCCTGCTTCACAATTTCATCTCAGGTGTGCCACCCCACCGTTGTGCCCTGCCATATCTGGAGGACAGGTATGCAGGGGGGACAGAGAAAGACAGTCCTGCAGTCTCACCGATTCTATCCTTCAGCATCCCCCAAAACACAGATGGCTCCTACAGCTCCTGTAAGATGTACCCTCTTGCCATGGACTTTGACCCTAATGGTGACCTCAGCCTGCTGTATGGCAACCGATCTAACGTGTCGGTGCCGTGCCAGTACGGATGGGTGTACGACCACTCTCAGTTCACCTCAACAACCGCCACAGAGGTAAGAATGAACGAGGTTCATGATGTTTGCCAAATGTTTTATAGTCAAATCCAATTTATTCCGTTTTATGTGAGTATATTGAAATGCCATAAAGGGATAGCTCACCCGAGAATGACATTTCTTTAAATGGGTGTTTCTTCATTTTCGTGCACTTTTAACACTGAAGATGTCTAGAAAGTCCCACTAAAACATTTTCCACGCTCTTACTAGTTTATTTAATTTGTCTAACGATGTCCAACAGTGTGTGTACATGCATCACAGGAGATTTATTTTTGTCTTAAAAATTCCCACCACAATAGAAATTACATTTTGAACGTTTTTGAAATAAAATAGCCGACTCCTTTGCCTTGTTTAGCCCCATTTCATAGCTAACATTTAATGTACCCTAAATACGTGGTATAAATACAATAAATGGTAGCACTTTAAAGGTGCCGTATGTAAGAATCAGAATCCCTTGTTATTAGTGACACCTGTGGCCGTTATGTGAACTGCAGCCAGCTACCTGTTGCTTGTGTTTGTCCACACACTCCATAGGGACACAAGCAAGCGAGCATCGGACAAAACAATGACGTAACGTACAAAGAGACTGAACTTAATCCACCGGCATCATGCTGACAGATGAGGTTGCATAATTAAAATGACACAGCTATGATTGTTTTACTACAAACTTTGAGACTAAACTAAAACTTCTTATCAGCTAGCATAGTATACTGATACGCACATACAGCTACATGCTACCCAACTATACCAGACACTTTACTGTTGCACTATTGTATGTCATATGTTGTACTACGACCAAAAAAAACAGCATATTTGCTTAAATTTATCCTGTATACCTGACCTTTAGAATAAAGAGAAGATCGTTGAAATTATTTGAACGTTACGAAGCAAGGTAGCTTGTAATTTGTCAGCGTTAGCAGGCAAGATCAAGTTAGCTAGAATGACACAGATCAATCCTTATGGCACTATATTTCACACGCTTTGCAGTTATGTAAGCTTGCCTGTCCAAGCTTAGTTAACTTTTTTGATCCCCAAAATTGGTGTTGATAGTTTTCGCTTGACCACGATCACGCCCCCGCTTAGCCAGACGGGATTCAGTAGGTAAATATTTTTTTGACTTACTCTTGAGTCGTGTCGATGTTGTGCTGGGACCCGGACATTTGCTGGGTTCCATCTATAAGATAACATTACCTAGTGTTGCAGACTGTCTGTTGACGTTGTTGAATAGCGGAAGAGAAGCGATTACTGAGGCAAGGCTCTCAAGAGCGCACATAACGTCACATCCATTGGATTTTCCCGGCAAAACCGACCCGCTCATATATTTTGTACGCTGTTTATTAATATTTGTTAATTAAGCAATATCACACGAGCAAGAGTGCGTTATGGCTATATATCAGCACTGCTGTGATTCGGACCTGGCTGAGTGCTGTAGGTAATTACAGCAGTGCTGATATAGGGCCATATAGCACGATTGCGAGTGTGATATTGCTTATATACAACAGTTCAATGAACAAGTACAATGGAAATACACATGAAAATCAGTCTACAGGCTTTAATAGGCAACCTAGGATGTCTTGGAAGGGCTCGTTTTTAAAGTTGCGTTACAAGCCGTTCACACATTGGCAAAAAAAAGGTGAATATTACATGAAAATTGTTACGTACTGCACCTTTAAATAAAGGTTACTTCTGTTAACAATAGTAAGTTAATGACATCAGATATCATGAATTAACAATGAACAATACTTTTACAGCATCTATCTTGATTAATGTTCCTTTCAACATATACCAACACATTTTCATATGTTAACGTTAATTAATTCATTATGAACTAGCATGAACTAATAATGAACAATTAAATTTTTATTAGCTTACAATATATCACAGTTAGTTCCGGTCCTTGAATCTGATTGGACGAGAGATGTTCCATGAGCACTGTTGGTCTGACACCATCAGCACTCGGACGCTTTACTGTGGGTGTGTCACTCCGCTTGTGTTCATGCTGTTCTAAACTAAAGTGTATCTGTAAGGAGTTACTGTCTTTATTTTTTACATTACATATGTTAGCCAGCAGGTGGTGCCAAAATATCATTTTTGTGTGTAATATGAGCCAGTTGGTGACGTAAAGTGAATCCATTAATCATTGTTTACATAGAACAGCGCTCTCTGAGTTTCCACATTGGATACATACTGTTTAAAATGGCGGAGGACATCGCTGTTTCTATAGTGAATGACATTTGCGCACCGGCTACCCCAAAATAGAGAGGAATACCCTGCTTGGATGTCTATATTCCACTGAGAAAACTGACCTTCAGAAAGCTGACAGCATCTCTGATTGGGTGTGTCAACAGGTGATTGCACATGCTCCATCTTTCTCTCTCTCTCTCTCTCTCTTGGGACATGATAGCTAATGCATTTACTAATGTTAATGAATGTAACCCTATTATTAAGTAATAAATAAATATTGAATAATGAAATATTGATTGCATGTTTAAATGTTTATTGTTTTAAACAATATTTATAAACATTTTTCTACTGGATTTTCATAGTTTAACATTGAAAGTCTGGGTCTGGGACAAGACTAAAACAGTCAAATCTATACATAAAAGGCATTTAAAAAGTACAAAACATAAATAAATGATGAAGGCGTGGAATAAAGAAAATATTTGACATTTGTTAGATTGGGACATGACCCCTGGGACATGAAATTGCCCAAATCTGAAGAAACACCCAAATATTTACTCTCCCATCATGTTGTTCCGAAGCCATCTGACTTTATTTCTTCTTTGGAACATAAAAGGAGAAGATAGGCAGAATGCTATTCCTTATTTGACACATTGAAAGCGAATGGTGACTGAAGCAACATTCAGCCTTTTGTGTTTCACAGAAGAAAATAGTCAGAAACATCAGGGTGAGGAAATGATGACAGAATCTTAATTTTTGCGTGATCTATCTGCTTAAGCCTGGAATAATCAGATGGATTCTCAAGCTCACACTTACTGTTCTGTCTCTAACAAATATGTACAAAATAAAAAGATGCGAAAGAGTTCTGCAAGCACCTTGAAGTGAAATTCATCTCTCTCATTTCAGTGGGATTTAGTATGCGACAACAAAAAGCTGAACCAAGCCCTGGCCACGTTCTTCTTCATCGGAGTGACAATCGGTGCTGTCATGTTTGGCCAGTTGTCTGACAAGTATGCATTGTGAATTTTTCTTAATCATTTTCTCTCTGTTATGTCGTTCTTCCTTAGACATTACCAGGCCAAAGATGCCTTAGGATGAGAGCACATCACGTGGTGTCTCTACAACATATTGAGACAGTCTCTCTTATGTGTCTCTGCTCACATGTCTGAGACAGAAAAGCGATTCATTCTCCTTGATTTGTTCTGCATAGTTGATTTGAACATGTGAATAATCGTTCTGGCCTTGTGCAGCTGAAGGTTCAAATGTCACAACGTTTCTTTCTCACTATTTGTCATGGAACATGTCACAGTCAAAGCCCGCAGCCGAAACAGAGGAAAGGGCAAGAGAGAGAATGTGCACACTGTTTCCCTCGTAAAATGTGAAATGTTGTGATTTTGTAAATTTTTTCTTTAATTTCACCCCACAGGTTTGGTCGTAAGCCAATGATTCAGGTGTCTTTTGTGGCCAGTGCTATTCTGGGAACCGTGGAGGCTTTTTCTTCATCTTACGTGATGTTCGCCATAGCGAGAACCTTGTGTGGAGTGGCCCTTACTGGGATGTCAATAACCACAGTGGCCCTGTGTAAACTCTTTCTCTCTCTCTCTCCTTCTCTCTATTATGTCTTTAATTTTACAAGATATGATTCGAAAGGACAATTTCAACTTGTTCACAGACCCATGCCATTAGTCCCATGGATTTTAAAGGTGTAGTGTGTAGTTAATGTGCAGAGACAACTGTAAGTAAGATGAATCGTGTACAAATCGGTTTTGCTTAACCAGTGATTGGAGGTTGGGGTGGGAAATGTTGCTACTGAATGTTTCTGAATGCGACATTCTGCCGAATTACTGACATTTTTGCATCAGTTCAGCATTGCGTGAATAGCCTTAGAAGCACGAAAGGAGCATGAAAACCAGGAAGTAATCACGTCCACATAATCATTGATCAGCATGATTAGGAGGATGCATGTTTGCTTTAATTACATTTTCACTCCATTGATGGTCAGGTTTAGGGTTGGAGTTTGGGTTAGGTCATATGTTATATAAAATATGCATTCCTATTGACTCTATTTCATCATATACAACAAAACAACAACAACAACTCACTTTTGGCGCCACTCTGTGGACATTTCACTCGGAAACTGGACGAATTGCAAACACTACGTTCAACAGCTCTTCCAGCTATGGCCACTGGGGGCAGTGATTCGAATTTCAGTAAGTACAGACCGATATCAGCTGAAGAGCTCTGAACTTCAGACACCAAATTCACAGTCTGGACCTGGGTGGTTTGGTTTGGGAAACCTCTCTGGAAACAATTACTATTTATGTAAATATGCTAATGATTATGCTGTATGCGTTAAATACACACTTCACCTTTGAAGGAATATTCCGGGTTCAGTGCAAGTTAAGCTCAATCTACAGCATTTGTTGCATAATATGTTGATTACCACAAAAAATTATTTAGACTCGTCCATCCTTTAAAAAAATAAAAAATAAAAAAATCGACAGTGAGGCACTTACAATGGTCGTGAATGTGGCCAATCTGTAAACGTAAAAATACTCACTGTTTAAAACGTATAGCCAACAGACATAAACAATATGCGTGTTAACGTGACTTGAAGGTGATGCAAATTGCATTCTAACCTTTTCTGTTTAAAGTTATGTCCAATTTTACAACTTCGTTGCCATGACAACGTAACACCGTAAACAATGTAATAATACCTAGCTTGAGTTTCAACAGAAGAATGAATGAATGTAAGTGCATTTATAAAATTATAAGCTTCACATTTGTACTTTTGAACCCTCCAAAACTTTGCCACCTTTGCCACGTTAATTTCATAATCTTTTATGAGGTTAACGTCATAAATTTAAACAAGAGAAAATGGTAACTCATTTGAATGAATCTAATAATGTTGAAACCTCCCCAGGTCTCGAGTGGATAGACGTTAAACACCGCACGTTCACGGGTACCATCGTCAGTCTTGGATGGAGTGTAGGGAACATGCTGCTGGCACTTTTGGCTTATCTCATCAGAGATTGGAGGCACCTCATCCTGGTGGTGACATCACCCTGCCTTGTCGGCATTATTGCCTGGTGGTGAGTGGTGGAACTGCGAGTGAACTGTGTTTGTTGAACCCTAAGGCCACATCCACCCTAATCCATCTTCGTTTGTGAACTCCATTTTCAGTTTCCTAATCTCATTGTTCTCCAAATGATGCGGTAATGGAGAGCGTTTTCTAAATGCCCTGTTTTTGGTGGAGGAAAATGCCAATCTAGTGTGGATGAGAGGCGTAAACGTAGTGAAATAAATGCATTTTCAAATTAACCCTTATTAGCGTGGATGTGGCCTAAAAGCTACGTCCATTTCAAAAGCAAACAATTAAAGAAAATATGGAGGAAAAAAGAGAGGGATAATGGTCAAGTGTCCGGATTCCTAACAAATAATTAATTTACAAAAACATTACAAAGGGTGAATTTTGGTCTTGAAAGAGTGGAGGGCTTGATGACCTCAGACGAAAAAATTAAGTCGTCATTAACACTTTACAATAGACCTTTTTCCATTCCGGGTTTTGGAAAGCGGAAGTAAACGTTTGCAGGGTAAACTTCGCCAGCAGTGAATGGGAGACCACTTCAGATATTATTTTCACTTCCCCATTTGCTCCAAGACCAAAAACAACCCACCACTATTATGTTTGAATAACTTTGATGTGACTTGATTTTCCAGAAGTGTTAAAAAATATAGAGCGGTGGATTAATGGCACTATTCCACTACACGTTATGGTTCGACTCGACTCGCTTTACATTTCTGAGCTTTCTTTTCCAGTGCTGTTTAGTGCTGCCTCAACATGGGTGGGTTTATAGGCTGATCGTCATAGTTGCGGCGCCTCTACTGCCGTGACATCATCGTAAACGTGACACAAAACAATAAACAATAACACGAGTGCTAGCTGTTAGCTACTAGCTCATTGTGTCTAGTTAAATTGGCCTGATTGTTTTAGAAGCTTTCCAGTAGCTGGTCAACTAAATAAAGTGAAGCTTTCAAGCAGAGTATCGAGCTAACGTAACAAATGTACCATCCTCCATCGTGGACTCCAGCTGTGGCTGAGTCCAAGGCACAACCCTCCCATTGCTCGCCTGTCTGCCATAGAGAGCGTCCATTTGGCCGAACCACTTCCACTTTTCCTTCATGGTTCTGTAGTCACTTTTAAGTTTTTTTTTTTTACTTTTCCCTACACTGTTGGTAGGTTCGGTGGTAGCCATGTCTCAGCTGTGCGGCCAACAACTGAGACACTTCCTGAAAGACTTTTCCATTTCGTTCGTTGCTAACGAGAGGAACGTCTGCACCTCGTTTATAAACCACGGCGTGGTTTTGCGAACAGCCATTTCTTCTTACAATTCGAAAGTCATGTGAACAAAAGATACAGCTATCACTGTTGCTAACTTTAAAACTAGCGGGTCCGTGTCGAAAATACAATGACGCTGGTAGTGACGATTCTCTTTGACCAATCAGTGATCAGCATGGTTTTGACGTCACTTTTAGTATCGGTTCGCTCACTTGGAACCTCGACCGAGGTGGTACTAAAAAAGAACCAGGTATCAGGTACTATCCATAGTGGAAAACCCCAAAAAAGCGAGCAGAGTCGAGTTGAGTTGAGGTGAATTGTACCGTGCAGTGGAAAAGCCCCATAAGACAAATTTACGAAACCCCCTCGCAGCTGTTGTAATTCGTTTTTTAAAACTAATTCCAGGGTAATATACTGTAACAGAAAGCATAATGTTATACATTTACACTCAATTTACAAAAAATTATAATATAAAAAAATGTGAGATCTACGCTGCTAAATAAGGAGTTAACGTGTCATCACAGTCTGTGAAAAAGGTCTATAAGGTCCCATTTGTTAACATTCATTAATCCATTAGGTATCATGAACTAACAATGGACAATTTATTTTTTACAGCGTTTATTCATTTTTGTTAGTTTATAAAAATCACAATTGTTCAATGTTAATTCATGTTAGTTCATAGTGCATTAACAAATGTTAACTAATGCACAGACGAAACATATACAGTTTGACCAAGAACATTTATAAAGAAAGTAAATGGTAATTTTAAGTAGAT